>NW_008588487.1:0-3316 GCF_000691845.1 Merops nubicus
GCTCTTTGCTTCCATGTGTGGCATTGCCTAACTTTTGCTTTCTAATTAAATTGCCCTTGTTTTTTATCCACAAGGCTTCTGTCTCTATCTTATTTTCCTGTCCCCTTTTGCTCTGTGGAGGAAGGAGAGGAAAGGAGGGTTATAGAGTGGCTTTTTGGGGGTCACCACCCGCTCCCAGCGTAAACCCACCACAACTTTAGATTAAGAAAAGCAAATAAAAAGACAATACAAATATTGTTTTATACACACCACATATTTTTGGTGATGCTATTTCTTGTAAAATATTTCAGTAGCTTGTTGCATACAAGTAATTTGGACGAAAGAGCTGTAATGTCTTAACAAGACATTACTGGCTTACTGAAATAGTTCTTTGACACAGTAAACTATTAAAAATGTAACTGCAGTTCTAGATGAAGGATTATTTTTTTTTTAATTAGCAGACATCATTTCTCCAGAGCAAGGGGCAAATTGGCACTAAAACCTAAAAGCTTTCTTTTTTTTTTCTATTCATGAATAAAGCTTTTCCATTTTCTTCTCATTGCTGACATTACTCGCGATATTGAACAGTTCCTAAGACAGTTCATCTACCCTGTCCATATTACTGCTGCTATGAAAGTAACTGTATTTGCAGATAGCTCATAACTTTTATTTAGATTAACTGAACTAGTGAAACAAAGTAGACAGTTACTAAGTGAAGTCCAAGACCTGAATCACAAGTCTAATGTATAATATATGTCTATATGTATAGAATCATACATATAATTTTTAGCATATTTTTAATAAATTCAATTTAGATCCTGGCCTTGAATATTCTAGAAAACTTTTTTTTTATCATTCACATGTAAACTATGAAGAATTTTAAACATGTACTTTATAGCCATTTTGTAGATTTGTTTGGAAATTAATTGGCAGCTTCTTACTGTATACTTTGTGCATTTGTTCTATAATCTTTTCCACTAACACTTTGGTTTGATGCAGATCCTTTGACAAGCCAGATATAAAGGTGGGTTGGGAAGTGAAAACCTTTACAAGGTCTCTCAGAATGAACACAAATGGAGCTTTTTAAACTGCTGTGGCATCATTTTCTCTGTTACTATTTTACCACAGTTGCATACCTTGACCTCCCACTTACGAATCCCAGCTGAAAACAGTGCTTATTACTTTTGCTCAAAAATGCAACAGAAGAACAGAACAAAGCCTACCTATTTAAAGCACTACAAAAATTCCAGATGTTTAAGTTTGAATTAGTGAGAAGGAGAAACTTAGTTTGCCTAAAATCATCTTGGTTTTGGGAGGGGGTTATTTTGTTGTTTGTTTGTTTGTTTTTAAATAAGTAATCATTTTTTAAAACCTATAGAACTACTAAGAACTACTGCATCTAAATTAGTACCTTTTACTTTTTATTGATTCTAAAAAAACATTTAAATGCTTCCAAAAGACTGATCCAGCCACACAATCATTACATCTGTCTCTTTTTTTTTCCACGGAGATAAACAGCAAACGAAGTGTAATGGGGGGTAAAGTGTAGACCCATAACATGTCAGGGCAAATATATGCAGGAAAACAGGAAAACCGCTGCATGCAATGTCTTCTTTTAAAACTTGATGGGGCAGTGCCACACAAAAGCTGTTAGCAGCCCCCACCCACAGAATTTTAAAATATGGAAATCAAAAGTTGTGTGTTGTGATTTTTCTTTTTTTTTTCTTAAAAACCAATGATTATCTAACTATTGCTCTTATTTGTGCATTATTTTCCTTTAGAAGAGAGTGGCTGGGACAGAACAAAACATCTAGAGGCAGAAAGATGTTCAGGAGAACATCCCAGGAGAGATGTTCCAGAGTCTAGAGGGTGGCAAATACACAAAATACAATGATTAGAAAGTGTGATGAGCTTAGTAACACCAGGGAGTCTGGATTAGCAGCAGAGCACAGAGGCTGAAAGAGTCTAAGAGGAAAAAGACACAGTCAAACTATCATGGAGATGGGAAGAGAAGCTAATGACGCCAGAGTTTTCTCTTGGCAGAGTTTTCCACAAGCTAGAAACAACAGACTATACTGAAGCCTGAAAGTATTACCCAACTTGTAAGGACAAAATAGGCAGATAAATTTATAAATTATTCAGTTACATTTTTTTCTGATCTAGTATCCTCAAGCTTTCTCTGTTTAAAAATGTCTTCAATTTTTTTAGTATGTATGATCATAAAATCTGCCTTCATTTGTTTTTTAGTGAGTTGATTTTATTTTTATTTTAGATTTAGTTTAAATGCCTTTTCATCTTTTTTGAAAAATGCATTGTAAAAGAGCTAGTCAGATCCATCCAAAACTCTGGCTTATTCAGAGACTTTTATTTATTGATTTACAGACTGGTGTAAAGTGGGGCTGGGAAGGAATTCAGAATAGTGAACTAATCTACTCCCTACTCAAAAGATAAGACCAACTATATCTAAATATTTCTGAAAGACATTTTTCTAAATTACTGTTAAAAAGTGTAATCAATGCAGATATCAGAACTTTCCTGAAACTGTAAGTTCTTTACTACCTTTATTGTTATAGTATATTTTTATAAGTCTCTTCCAGTGCATTTTAACCCTGAAATTTCTGAGTATATTCACACAAGAAAAAAAGATACCTTTTTCCTTTTCACTTTAACTTTGATGCATTTTTTTTTCATTTGAATATACTTTTTGCTTACCATTAGCCTTCCCATATCTTTTCAGGAATTTTGATTTTTCTGCAGAATAATAGAATAAAAGAGAATAAACTGTTGCAGTTGGAAGGGACCTAGAACGATCATCTAAGTCCAACTGCCTAATCAGTTCTGCACTGATCAAAAGACAAAACATGTTATTAAGAGCATTGTCCAAATTACTCTTAATCTTCAATGTGTTTAAGCAGGTCCTGATTGTTAGATGCTTATGACCATTGCTGTTATTCTTTTTGAAAATGTTTTCACCTGTTCCACATCAGAAATTAGCACAGGATTCCAACACAAATTTATAAATTACATTCCTGTTTTCACACATGTGCACATATACAAATGCATATACCTCTGTGCTCACTTAAACAAATTTTCCTTATAGTTTAAGAAATATAAGGTTATTTTGGGGGTTTTGTTTATTTTCTTGTTTGTTGGGTGGTTGGAGTTTTGGTTTTGTTATTTTTTGGTTTAGATAAATGTGGTGCTGTTAATTGATCATATTATTCCAGACACAGATTTTTTAGGAAAACAAATCAAGACTCATGATGAAATTGAGAGAATGTTCAATATACAAAATCAGTCCCATATCAGTAAGAGAATCATAGAATCATAGGGGTTG
>NW_008588488.1:0-571 GCF_000691845.1 Merops nubicus
GAGGCTTCTGCAGGAGCGACAGCCTTTGTGCGCGTATAGGTGCAAATATCTGTATGTGCAATAATTTTATATAAAATTTCATTTTCCACGGGTTCCCAAAAGAGGCAATTCTTTGTTTCTGTGTCCCCTGCTCCCAGGGCCAGTAAGAGCCGATTCCTTCCCCTCGTTTCCCCAGATCTCAGCTCCGCAGACACCCCAGCTGCCACCAACCCCAGCTGCGCCCCGGGGGGGTGGGCTGGCAGCACTCAAAGCCCAGGATTTTCCTACTTTTTGCAAACTGGAGAGAATTTAATGGAATGGTTCCTAAATCCTGCAGCTCCCCACCGTGCCCTCCGCTTATCCTCAGGGATGGGAGAGCCAAATCCCCCCGGAACAGCGAGAGCCTGGATAGGAGGATGCACCAAGGGCTGGTAGGGCTGTGAGGCTGCATGGCCAAGTCACCCCATGGCATTCCTCATCCAGGGTTCCGTCTCTGAGCCTCGGTGCCCCGGTGGGTGCCGCTGTGCCGAGAGGTGCGTCCCAGGGGTGCGAACACCCGCCTTTCCCAGCGGCAGCGGCCGGAGCTGCAGGG
>NW_008588488.1:602-7806 GCF_000691845.1 Merops nubicus
GGTGGCTTCCAGTCGCTTGCGCTGAGTGTCCAGGGGGTGGCACATGTGGACTGTGGCCAGTACCTCCACTCGAGGTTTGTCCCAGCCCAGCCCTCCTGCTGGGCTCCGTGGTCGGTCCCGGGTCACCCTCTGCTCAGGGATGCTCCTGGCCAGGTGACGGTCACCCGCGGTCGGGAAGTCCCTGCAACACCCACATCCCCCACTGCTCCTTTGAGTTTTCCCCCTGCAGGTGAGCAGAGAGCTGAGATGGGCTTACCTGTTTGGCCTTCAGCTCCCATCACTGGTGGTCTGGCAGCACCCTGTGCTGCTCTGCAGGCATCACTGATGGCCAGGCAGAGCCCTCCCGGGCGTCCTCTCTCCCCACGACCCCCTGAGCAGGGATGTGCCTACAAGATGCACTTGCTGCCCTCCTGCCTGCTGCAGGAAGCTGCTTGTGTCCTGGGAGATGGTCACATCCTGCCTGGCACAGCACTCTCATTCTAGCACTGGTCCTCCCAGTGAGGATGAGGTGCCATGATGATGTACCAAGGAAGGTGGGGGATTCACCAGATCTCTAGGGGTCTGTCTGCCATTGAGCAGCTGCCTGGAAACATGCCCAGCCAGCAGCTGCCAGAGCAGCAGCATGATTCCCCGCTGCTGGGCTGGTTACTCCTCTCCTGGCTGCCATGCGGGTCCCAGAGGTGTTTCCCTCTACACTGGAGGTGTCTGTAGATTACAAGAGCTCAGCCTGGAGCACCCATGCCCAGCTGCCTCCCATGGGACAGCTTGTGGACAGGACAGGGATGGCCACCTCCTCTCCTAAAGAAGGTCCTATGGCTGCAGAAACAGGACCTTTCCCCATAAAAACTCCCTTGAGCTTTTCACCCAATATCAGACTGCTTGCTCAGGGACTGCTCACCTGCCAAGTGGATGTTACAGCTGCTCTTGGTGGTTGTGCTCACCCTTGTTGTCACATCTATCCAGCTCCCACCTGACAGCCCTTGCAGGAAGTCAGGTTGCCCCACTTTGGGTGTCACTACCACGGCTTCTGCTCCAGTTTGGTCCTAAAGATTGCTGCACTACAGCTCCAGGGGAGACTGCACCCCTGCACTGCCCTGCACTGTGCTGCATTGCACTGCAGCCCAGCAGTGCAGGGAGCAGCTCTCCCAGCCCAGCACTGGTGCTGGCTGCTGCCTTTGTTCATCAACAGATGGAGCAGAAGACCCACCCAGTCCTTCGGCCACCCTGCACCTGATCCCCACAGTGGTGGGGCCAAGGCCGGCTCGGTGGGCAGCTGAGAGGCTGGAGCTGCCTACGGCCGGGTGGGGTGGGCGGCTGGTCAGCTGGAGGAGCCATGTCTGACACTCATCCATCCATCCATTCATCCATCCCTCCCTCCCCAGCCCTTCCCGTGGCCATGGGACAAAAAGCCAGGCTCACTTTTCAAGAACAGCGACGCCAAATGGACACCTAGCCCCAACAGGGAGAGCAGCCCTGAGGAGGGTGATGGGCGTCATGGGAGCTATGAGGCTGGCAGAAGCTGGGGGGTGCATGGAGGGTGCCATGCCTGCCCGGCCAGGGGCTGCAGGAGCCAGCTCTCAGGTCTCCTCCACCTCGGGCTGCTCGGTGATTAACTGCTGGGCTGTGCTGCAGATTAGCCGCAGGACCGCTGCGTTTGATGTACGGGGCAGGAGCCGGCGGGGGATTTTCTTCCCCTTCTGGGGTTAATCCTTCCCTGCCTATCGCAGTGCTTTGATTGCAAAGCCCTGCAGATAAACCTCCTTAGTCACCAGCAGACAGCAGGCACCGACCAAAAGGATGCGAGAAGGAGCGTGGGCTTGGCAAGATACAGGATTCGGGAGTTTTCCTGCAGCAGCTGGTGGCTACGGAGTGTGTGTGCTCCTTGCAGCCTTGAAGCCACCCTCCAGAAAGGGAGGAAAGTGCTTCTCTTTTTACTGGTCTTGATGAATTCTGCTTATTTAACCAGAGATCTAACTTCATATAAAAAGAACCATTGAAGCCCTAAATGAGCATCACTCCCCACCCTCCCTGTTTGAATGAAACCCTTCCAAAGTCAGAGGGCTTCAGCAAATCACTAACACACCCGTGAACATGCGGTTTGGGATATGGCACTAGCCACACCACTCTGCTGCTAGCCTCAGCCAGTTTTTATCACACACATATAACAGCCAAAAAAAGCCAACCTGGAACAAGCAGGATTTTTTTTTTTTTTTGCAGGAGTGGTCGAGTTTTGGAATTTAATAAGCCTCAGCTCTCTCATAATTTTTCTCTTTAAAATGCCAAAAGGCACCAGCCCAAAACGAGGCTTAGTAAATTCCCGTAAAATAGCTTGTAAGTATCTAAAAGCCTCTGTTTTCCTCTCTTGGTCTTAGAAATGCCACCTCCAGAGCAGTGCTGTGGGGCGTGGGAGGGCTCGAGGAGCTCTCACTGGTCCCTATCCCACCACAGGGTAGGAGCTGCCAAGGGGACATGGAGTAGTCCAGGCTGTGCTGTGATGGAGGGATGGATGGTTTGGGTCAACCGTGTCCAGCCAATTTGGAGGCAGATGTTGCTGCTGGAATGGGGGCAGCCAGGGATGCGGGACAGGGGTGTCCTCAGCACATGGCACTGCTGTGTGTCCCCTGCCTGGCTGCTGAGCTCGGGGGATTTAAGTCCTTCCAAGCCCCATGCCTGCACCTGACTGCTCCCCACACAGCCTTGTCCAGCTTGGTTTTAGGATACCTTTCACGTAACTTGGCCCAGGCTTGACTGTCCTCCTGTGGTGCCTGCATCATTTGTCTTAATATCTAACCTTTGAGCTTTCTCCTTGCAAATTAAGTTGATTACATCTTGGCCCAACTCCGGCAGACCCTGAGACCAATTGATCACTGTTGTCTTGGAGGTCTTGGGAGGCTCTTATCATGTCTCCCTCTGTCTCCGGCTTTCTAGAGAAAACAAACTCCATCTCTTTGGCCAGGTCAGAGCATCCACTTTGTCATCCCTGCTGCTGCATCGACTCCTCTGAGCGTCTGCATCCTGCCCCAAGCCAGCAGCCCTGAGCCCTGTGGGGTTCACTTTGATCAGCGTTCAAAGGAGGAACCCCAACACCCTGGAAACCACCCTAGGTTGCTTGTTTTACCTACATACTCAAGTGCACACGAGTTGAAGTTAGGCAGATGACTCTCAGGCTTCAAGTGAGGTCTGGCCATCTGGGCTGCCTCTTTGGCATGTGCCAGCCCTGATGTGCTTCTCAGTGATGCTGTGTGTAAGAAAACATGATGCCATCTCTTTTGCTCAGAAATGCAGCTCAGGTTTCCAGCAAACAGGTTTCGTCCATTGCTGGACGTGGGGCATGGGCTCCTCAACCCTTCAAGCTTTGAAGTTGATCCAGGACATCACACTGGGGCTGGAGGGACCAAGCTGCCCATGGGCTCCAGGCTGGGGGTTCTTGGACCCTCACCCATCCTGTAAAGGGCCACCAAATGCACATGCACATCTGTATACACATCTGCATGCACATCTGCATGCCCCAGAGCCATGTGCTGCCTATCCAGGTTTCCAGTATGGATGCTCCAACCTGAAGGTGGAGCGAGCCAACCCGACCTGCCCAGAGGATGCTGTGCTTCGCCCAGCTGCCCCGTGACTCTACTTTTCTCAGTGACTGAAACCTCAGACCTCTCCACGTTTGAGGCCAGCAGGGAGCCCTCTCCAGCTGCCCAGCCTTCGACACTGAGGATATAACATTTTTCACCCAGCTCCCTGCCAATCATCCTTCCCCTCCCCCTGCTCTGGGATTTAAAGAAAGAAAGATCCACTGGGCAAAGAGCTCAAAGCCAGCATCCGAGCAATTCTAAAAGTGCTTTCTGCCTGCTGCTAGACTCCTCGTCACCAATGTGATCGGTAGACTAAACAGCAAGGACCCGGGCTGGTCCTCCCTCGCCGCTCCGGCCTGGAGACGGGGGGCTCGGGGGAGCGCAATGGTTAGCATCAAAACTGGCAGCAGGTCCTGACGGAGAAGGCCAAGGGAATCCTGCGCCTGGTTAATGGAGGTGGGCGGGGGGAGGTGGAGGAAGGGCTGAAGGGACCCTGGAGGATGGGGTTTGGGCTGTGGGAAGACCCCCTGTGCTGGGGGGGTCTCTCCCTCCTGGGTGAGCTGGCTCCCCGGCTGCAGTCCTCCAGCTTTGCATCATCCTTCCTCCATCACCAATCCTACATGTCCAAGCCTGGTTTGCCAGGGCTGGGGTTTCAAAGGTGATTCTTTTTCCCCTTTCAGTTGCCCAAACCCTCCTCTTCCTCTTCCTCTTAGTGCTTTACTCACAGATAACAGGCAGTTTTCCCCAGGGGCTCGGGGCTCACATGGAGCAGCTGGCGCCATTATCTGGGAGTCTATCCCTTATCTGGCAGCTGATTTTGGCTCCGGGGAGTCAGCTCCTCTCAGGTGAGGAAGGCTGGGTTACCAGCTGCCTGCACTGGGCACCCGCAGGGAAGTTATCAGCCTGACCACCTCCTCATCTGGCCAAGCCCCATCAGATACCGGTGCTCAGACATCCCTGGGGGTGATGGGGTGGAAATGGGACATTGCAGCTGAGGAGCCCCAGGCTTCCTAAAAATAAGGAAAGAAAAAAAAAATAATTTGGGCTTGGGTTCCTCTTTCCATCAGTTAGCAGCAATGCGTGCCAAGAAAGTGAAGGGGTAGAGGTGCTGGAGAGGGAGCTGCAGCTTTTATCGCTCTTATCTCCGGAGCAGCTTCTGGAGGAGCACGCTGCCTGCGTGGGGGTCTGGGCAGGGCCACAGTGCACACGCCACAGGCAGACCAGCTCCCCTCTAAATCACAGCTCACCATGATTTACGCAGAGGCTCACAGGTTAGGTAACTGCAGTAAACAGAATAAACAGACCTCGCTCTGGATTTATGGACCGACAAAAGGACCTTTAACCACAAACGAAATGTGCTTTCCAGCCCTCCTCTATCACCAGATCCCAAGCAGAGGCTTAAATGCTTATGTCAAGCCTACAGAGCTCAGAATTTGGGCTGGATTCAAACTTCTCCTCCATCCTCTCTGCTACCCCTAGTAAGTCATCTCATAGTTCATCTCCCGTTCACCTCTCAGCTGCCCATGACACACGCACACGCAATGCCAGAGGGGCCAGAGGGAGCAGGGAGAGGATTTTTCTGTTACCTGGGTTTAAAAGAGGTGACTAATAAATGCATAAGCAGGAAAAAGAGTGCAAGTCCTCTGCAGGTAGATTGCTTTCTCTTGGAGCAACCTAAAAGAGGGGACAACTCTTTGGGGTGCTGCTGGACCCTTCCTCCCCAGCAGCTACCCACAGTCAAGTGAGGCACTTTGCTGCCACCGAGATAAACCTTCCCAGCATGAGAGCTGCTGCCTACAGAGAAATTAAGGATGGGGTTTTTTTGCTTTTCTTGGAGTAAAAGAGGTGTTAGGTTTTCATGTGGTTCTCAAATATCTGATGCGTTCCTCCCTGTACATGTATAATGACAATATTACCAACATTTTGTGCCAAATCAAAGGGTGTGAATAAAAGCACCATGCCCAAGGATTCCTTTGCTGTCAGCCTTTAGACTATTATTTTTCATGTAGCATCCCTACAGAAAAAGTAGCTGGGGAAGAGAAGCCCTTCCAACCTGAGACAGTCTCAGCTTCTGCTTGGGGAGCTGGTCCCATTGGTGGCAGGAGCATGGTAGGGAGTGCAGAAGGTGTGTAAAACCAGAAGCCAGGCTGAAAAACTTTGGAAAAGTTGGCATTAATAGGACTTCTTGCTTTCCCATACTTATCAGCTGAGTCAGCCACAGCATCAACTGCACAGAGCAGCCCAGAAAACACACTGCTACCATCTAAGTTCTCAGCATTACCCCTTCCCTTGATAGCCAGAGAGGGAAAAGCATCCAGGAAAGTGCTGCTTTCACTCCATCTTGCACATCTTTATTTAATTCCATTGAAAGCAAGCACACATATTTGAAATGGAATGATTTAAATCCATGAATTGTTCTAATCCAGGAGCATTGCCAAACTCTCTGTTTTAATACATTTTCAAATTGCCTTTTCTTTCTGTCGTGGGGAGCCAAGATATGGCTATTTAATTACAATCACAATCTCCATTTAAGAAGTCCTTGTAATGAGGCTGGCGTGGAAAGGTATCCGAATTTTCCATTGTCTGACCGAGGTGCTGCAATTAGTGTGTTTCATCCCAGGTTTGCATTTGGCACGGCCCGGTGAGCGATGCTTTGGGGAATGGGCTGGCGGTAATCTCCGTGCTCTGGGCTCTTCGTTATCCTGCCCGTTAGAAGGGATCGAATCCAGACTCCTGCCAGGGGCTGGGGATTTGGGATGGCTGCTTTCTCCACCTCAGACTTGGGACCAGAGGCATTTATCACTCTGTGGTACAGTTTGGGAGAAAACGGATGGAAAAATGGAGGTAAAGAAAAATCATGGTAAGGGAGGGGAGCAAGAATGGCATTGTAAAGAAACTACAATGTGGTTCTGGTGGTAGCTGCATGAAAATGTTTCCTTTGGCTTGCTTGGAGTCTGGAACAAGAGCCAACCCACGGAGGGAGTTGCTCCAGGTATATTAGCAGCTGTTCAGCTCTGAAAACCATTGCAAAGTGCTTCCCCAAAGGACAAGGAGACCCAGACACGAAAGGATGTGATGCAGCATTATTTCCCAGGTGGGATGTCCTAAGCTCTGGGTAGAGATCTCCAAATGCTAGAGCCACTGCACCCTATTTGAGGTGTGCTGAGCCCACTCAGCCCTGCTCCCACCCCAGAAAGCCTGATTTAAACAAAAGCACCTCCCTGACCATCCATTCACCGGTCTCTCCATGCCATGAGGCTGCTGCTAGTAGGTGTGGTGCCACCTCAGGAGGACAATGGCTGTCCCTGACATCACCTGCCCAAGCTACCCACTGCCCTCATCCCGTCGAGGAGACCACAGTGGGCTGCAGAACCACCCTGAAGGTGATAGAGGAGGGTGGGGGACATCTCCCCACCACCACGCCCCCGGGGTGTGGGTTTGTATCTCTGCTGCCCACCCTGGTCCGTGGGCAGGAGGATGCGGATAGGGCCCTGGCTGACGTGGAGGTACCCACCAGCGGTACCAACCTTCACCGTCAGGGCTGGTGGAGGGCTCGGCATCCCGAGCCGGCTCTCGGTCCCTCGAGCACGCATTCCTCCGGGCTCAGGGAGCGCGGGGCTCTGGCTCCCGGG
>NW_008588489.1:0-204 GCF_000691845.1 Merops nubicus
GGGTACTGGGTCAGGATATTCATGACTTTTTCCCCACCTGGGGCAAAAAAGAAAATATTAGAATTGAGGCCTAGATGCACATGTGGTGCTCGCCTCCCAAGAGGTAAAACTGAAACGCCTCACCATGCTCAATAACCTGATATCGAGAATAATGTTTGTTACATCCAAAAGAAATTTGTTATAACATAGCTCCGGTTGAAGGAC
>NW_008588489.1:336-594 GCF_000691845.1 Merops nubicus
CTCCAGCACTCAGGATAACTCAGGCCAGAAAGCCGAACCATTGCCTCCTGGGAGTTGGTGTCTGAGAAGTGACTGTTCCAAAATGGCACACAGCCTGGGAGCGGTGTGGGTGCCGGAAGCTGCAGCTGCCCGTCCGGGATCACTGAGCGGTGAGACGCAGACGTGGCTCTGCAGTGTGCTGCAGCAGCTGGCAACACAGGTTTCCAGCTCTAGCTCCAGGGGGGAAGGGAGGTGAAGGGAAAGGGAAGGGGAAGGGGA
>NW_008588490.1:0-267 GCF_000691845.1 Merops nubicus
CCGCCCCACTCACATCGAAGAAGGCTTTCTCATCCACCGTCTTGGGGGCGCCGATGGTGGGGGTGCCCGGGGTGATGGACTCCACCTCAGCCAGGTCGATGACCCCCTTGCACTCCGTGTCCATCCGGCTGTCGTAGTACCGCAGCTGTGGGGAGAAACCCAGAGCCCCAGCGTGGGGGGGCTGGAAGGTGCCTCTGGGGATCACCTCATCCCACCCCCTGCTCCAGCAGCTCCCCCCCAGCAGGGTGCCCAGGGGCACACCAGCCA
>NW_008588490.1:618-1026 GCF_000691845.1 Merops nubicus
GCCTCACGGGGGCAGAGCAGAGGGGCAGGAGAACCTCCCTTGCCCTGCTGGCCACTCTTCTCAAGCACCCCAGGACATCATCGGCCTCCTTGGTCCCTCGTGATGGCTCACGGGAGGGACGGAAGGACCCCAGGGCTCCCCCACCCCCTCACTACCTGATGTTTGGTTTTATCCAGCACAAACCAGCGAGGCTTCCACGGCTTCATGAAGGCGCCTTTCTTGTACAGCGACCCCTCGTAGGACCTGCACGGGCCAGGACAGCACGTCAGGATGGAAAGGAGAGGGGCTGAAGTTCAGTCTGTGGCACCCACCATTAGCAGGGAGGAGAAGTGATTGCAATCTGTGCTCTGCAGAGCCCACCCACCCCCAGCCCTTACACAGCCACAGATGGTTTGGGTGGGAAGGGAC
>NW_008588491.1:0-368 GCF_000691845.1 Merops nubicus
CTTCCAACCCCACCATGGTGGGATTTTGTCTGTATGATGAAGCATTTTTCATTTTTCTTCATAATGCCAATGAGTTTGAGAACAGAGCAGGGAAGATTGACATGTTCCTTTCCCCATGAGTGTGCCAAGCCAGTATTTTCATGCTTTCTTTTGAAGATGGCATTTGGGAAATGCTGTCATTGATATTCAAACAATATAACTCAGGTGAGCTTTGTTCACAGCATGGATGGTGGATGGATCCACTTTGGGTGGATCCAATGGGATGAGGTTGAAGGCCAAGGGCTGGGTCATACCATTGGGTCACACACACAACCCGAATTGCCAAGAAAAATTTCTTGCTGAAAAAGGTTGCCCAGGGCTGTGCCAGG
>NW_008588492.1:0-2335 GCF_000691845.1 Merops nubicus
TGGGGCGGGGAGCTCGGGGGGGTCAGATCCCACCATCTACGTGTCCCCCAGGTCAGCGGGGAGAAGAAGCAGGTGGGCAGCACGGTGGGGATGCAGACCAGCGTGGACACCAGCCCCTTGCTGAAGGTAGGGGGAGCTGGCTTGGCACTGAGGTGGTCACAGCTCGAGGGCTGGGGTCAGTTTTGGGCCCCTCACTCCCAAGAAGGACCTTGAGGGGCTGGAGCGGGGCCAGAGAAGGGCAACGACACCTATTGGAGGGGTTTGGAGCATGTGCCTTGTGAGGAACAGCTGAGGGACTTGGGGTTTTTAGCCTGGAGAAAAGGAGGCTCAGGGGAGACCTTCCAGCTCTCCACAACTCCCTGAAAGTTTGGAATGAGGTGGGGGTTGGACTCTTCTCCCAAGTTACCAGTGACAGGACAAGGCAAAACAGGCTGAAATTGCCCAAGGGGAGGTTTCAGTTGGATATTAGGAAGAATTCTTCCCTGGCAGAGTGGTGAGACCTGAGCCCAGGCTGCCCAGGGAGGTGCTGGAGTCCCCATCCCTGGAGGGGTTCAAAAACCATGGATGTGGCACTTTGGGACATGGTTTAGTGGTCTATGGGAGTGTAGGGTTGACAGTTGGACTTGATCTCAGAGGTCTTTTCCAACCTTAACGATTCGATGATATGTGGAGATCCTGCCTGGCACGGGCCTGATGCTGCCCAGGGCAGGGTTGGGGCATTTCCCTGTTCTGGGGGCACGGAGGGAGGGCAGGAGCCCAGGGGGTCGTGGTCATCCCCGCGTTGGGGTGACGGTGACCCGCGTGGCGTGGCAGCACCGGGCAGAGGTGGTGGTGCCCGAGCGCCTGGCGCTGATGGAGCGGCACATCCGCGAGCGGGACTTCGAGGGCTTCGGGCAGCTCACCATGCGGGACAGCAACCAGTTCCACGCCACCTGCCTCGACACCTTCCCCCCCATCTTCTACCTCAACGACCTCTCGCGGCAGATCATCGCCCTGGCGCATCGCTTCAACGCCCACCACGGCTGCACCAAGGTGCCCGCGCGGCCCCCGCGCTGCTGCTGGCGCTCTCCGTGTCCCCATGGCCCCACCGTGGGGCTCCTGGTCACCTGTGGTCCCTCACCATGTCCCCCACTGTGAGGTTCCTGGTTATCTGTGGTCCCTCACCATGTCCCCATTGCCCCCACTGTGAGGTTCTTGGTCACCTGTGGTCCCTCACCATGTCCCCCACTGTGAGGTTCCTGGTTATCTGTGGTCCCTCACCATGTCCCCATTGCCCCCACTGTGAGGTTCTTGGTCACCTGTGGTCCCTCACCATGTCCCCCACTGTGAGGTTCCTGGTTATCTGTGGTCCCTCACCATGTCCCCATTGCCCCCACTGTGAGGTTCTTGGTCACCTGTGGTCCCTCACCATGTCCCCCACTGTGAGGTTCCTGGTTATCTGTGGTCCCTCACCATGTCCCCATTGCCCCCACTGTGAGGTTCTTGGTCACCTGTGGTCCCTCACCATGTCCCCCACTGTGAGGTTCCTGGTTATCTGTGGTCCCTCACCATGTCCCCATTGCCCCCACTGTGAGGTTCTTGGTCACCTGTGGTCCCTCACCATGTCCCCCACTGTGAGGTTCCTGGTTATCTGTGGTCCCTCACCATGTCCCCATTGCCCCCACTGTGAGGTTCTTGGTCACCTGTGGTCCCTCACCATGTCCCCCACTGTGAGGTTCCTGGTTATCTGTGGTCCCTCACCATGTCCCCATTGCCCCCACTGTGAGGTTCTTGGTCACCTGTGGTCCCTCACCATGTCCCCCACTGTGAGGTTCCTGGTTATCTGTGGTCCCTCACCATGTCCCCATTGCCCCCACTGTGAGGTTCTTGGTCACCTGTGGTCCCTCACCATGTCCCCCACTGTGAGGTTCCTGGTTATCTGTGGTCCCTCACCATGTCCCCATTGCCCCCACTGTGAGGTTCTTGGTCACCTGTGGTCCCTCACCATGTCCCCCACTGTGAGGTTCCTGGTTATCTGTGGTCCCTCACCATGTCCCCATTGCCCCCACTGTGAGGTTCTTGGTCACCTGTGGTCCCTCACCATGTCCCCCACTGTGAGGTTCCTGGTTATCTGTGGTCCCTCACCATGTCCCCATCATCCCCGTGTCCCCACCATGTGGCTCCTGGCTGGCTGTGGTGCTGAGGTCCCCCACTTGTCCCCCCACCCCCCAGGTAGCCTACACCTTCGACGCCGGCCCCAACGCCGTCATCTTCACGCTGGCCGACACCGTGGCCGAGTTCGTGGAGGTGCTGAGACGCAGCTTCCCCCCCGCCACCAACGGGGACCGGTGAGGCC
>NW_008588493.1:0-18218 GCF_000691845.1 Merops nubicus
CGAACCCCCCGGCAGCGAGGGGACCCTGGTGACTGCAGCAAAGCCAGCGCGGGCTCTGTGTCCCAGCGGGCAGCGCCGGGTACGGAGCGTTTCTGGGGTGCCTTTCCGTGTTTAATTCCCTGCTTTGTCTTACGCCCTCTCAGGGACAGGCTTTTACGTATGTAACTTGTTCTGTTTGTTCACTTATTTTTCAGACCCTCCGCACACATCGTCAGGTCAGAAGGACCATTCAAATTCAAATGGCTATGTTCAGCTTGTCAGTGATGAAGCGGTAGGTGTGGACCCAAGATGGCTCAGATGTGCACCTTCTGTTTCTCTGAGTGTGCATAAACGTGGGTAGAAACTCTGTGTCGGTTCTAAGCTGCTCCCTTAAAAAAGCAAAATACAAAGCAAGCAAAGCAGTTTTATGTAAAACAAGGGTTAACACAGGGAGTAACCATGCTTGCTGGCTTAGGGTGACTCTCTAGCAGCAGCTTAGAAATGCCCAGTTTCGTATCCTGAGTAATTTCATAAATTGTGCATCAGTATTTTTAATAGAATATCTCCCAATGCTGTTAACAATAGCTTGTATATGTGACTAAGATATAACTAAAGAGCTGGACAGTTGTGCTGTTGTTCAAACAGCTGTTAAAAATGTTACTTCATACATTGTCTCTCACTTTGGGATAGAGTTGACACTGCAGCTCAAGGTAGCATACTTAGTACAAAATGAACTAAGTAGCATCAGCTAAGCAGCCTGTAAAGATTGCAGACTCACCCTGACTCTTCATACTAGGTTAGTGACATTTAACTTCCTTTCTAAGCCCTTAGCTAGTGAGCCCGTGCTTAGCTCCCTGCTGCCTTTGCTCCCCTGCTATCAGTGTTCAGCCTAGCTCGTTTCAAACCAGCTGGGGCATGTCTGTGGGAGCTGCAGCCACACCTTCTGACAGCAGTGACTGATGGCTGGACAGGTTGCCTACAGGTACAGCGCCAAAGGAGAACAGACTTGGTGCAACTGAACAATGATGTGGATTTTAAACAGAGTCCTCCTGAAGCTATGCACTTGGCAGAGCCTGCAAGGCAGATATTCTGAACTCTGAAAGCGTGTTGCTGTACAGCGAGGAGAAAATCCCTGAGCAGCCTTCCAGCAAGGGAATCAAGAGACATGTTTTTTAAGAATGTTTCTGTCTCTTACCCCACCATCTCAGACTCTTTCTTATATCTACATGAAGAGAATGCATGTTTGTTTGCCTCTCTGTAGGGAGACATACATGGGGAGCTGGAAACATTGCCTGTCTTCTCTTGTAACATCGTGATCCATGCAGCAGCATGGCTGTGGTAACAGTTCAGGCCAGGCAAAGTGAGCAGGCATTCTGTCACTAACGTCCTCACGTCACAGGTGTCACACTGCAGATGGGTCTGGTAAAAGTCTCTGACGTGGTAAATCATGTTTGAAGCCTATGAATCAGCAAGTGCATAATGTGCAACTCAAAACAACACAACTTTCCATCTTTATAGCATCACAAAATGGGGAGGACAGGTATTGTCGTAATATTAGTGTATAGGGTCATCCAGACTCTCAAAAGTTGAATTCCCCTTGAAGAGAAATGACACAAAAATGCAGTCTCATGCACAGCAAGCAGCTACTGCTAATAGTGGGGTGCCTGGATCTTCATCCTCTGACCCTCTCTCACACTCCAGTGAGTGAGTGTACTTGAAATGTCAGCCCTACCCTATCTGCCTCCGAGTTAGCACTCTCTGAAATGAAAGGGGCGATTCACAGCGCAAGCCTGATTTCAGGCTTTACAAGAGCTTAAGCCAATATAGCTACATCACTTATACTTGAGTCACGATTGCAAAGATTTATTGGCAGCCATAAATTCAGAGATTTAAGGCATAGCTACCCAGGGAAATCAGTGCTTAGAAGGAAGGGTGTGGATTTTTAATGTGATCATTTTTGTGTGCTAACTCCCCTTGCAATATTTTTAACACATGCTAAAATTGTTACAGTATAAAATGATGTAACTTTACTCTGTAAGTGGGATATGTTACTTCATTTCTAGAGCACACGGAACAGAAGGGAGTTACATGGGGTAATGTGCTAGAAGTTCACATTACCACACATTCACAGTTACTGCACACTAACTTCATTATGTAACGAACCGTTAGACCCTTTGATTTATATATAAGTTTAGACACTGGAAAACAGCCAGAAGACATATCTGTGCATCTGCTGCTAGTCTGGTATGCTCCACATCTTGAGAAGTACCCTCTAACCAGCTGACATCATTAGCATATGTATGCCTTCCTCTTTCCCCATCCCAAATGTGCACTCCTGTAAATCATGGCAAGCTGAAATTCTGATCTCTTTAATGCTGTTTGAAAGCACTAAATCACCGTGTCTTTTCATTGTGTCCACACAAACCTCAGGTAAAGGCACCAATGTCCAGAAGTATGTTCAGTAGCTCGATCCATTTCCCAGGCTACGGTCTGTGCTTGGAGGGCAAAGATCCAGTGCCTCCATTTATCCACCAAAGATGGAGAGGGAGGGCTGAGCAGCGCCTGGAGGCTCTTCAGTGGCTTGCTTCGTAAGTGTTCTATGGCTGGATAGTTTAAAACAAACACATAAACAAACCCAACAAAAACCCACGTACACTGAAGTGGAGATGACTGCAATTTGTTCCTACTTATATTTCCCTTGAAATTAAGAGATTGCAGCTGTTGTGGAGTATGGTTGCCCATCTGTTTCTTACAGGGTGGATGTTGCACATTCCTTCATCCCTGTTTTATCTGCTTTGCAGCGGTTGCTGAGAAAAAGAAGTTATTTCAATCTCTTATAGATCCAATAAGTTACAAAGACTTCAGTGACTTGTGTTACTTCAGTGGGAGCTATTTCTTTTTAGTCCTATGCAGTTGCAGCTGGATAGATTTGCTTTTGCTGCTCATTCAGTGGTGTACGGGGCCTGGACCATGGCACTGCATTTTTAGCACAGGGGTTTCTTAGTTGAACTTCCTCCTGGCAGCACAACTCAGGCTTCTGATTAAAAAAAAAAATTAAAAAATGTTTGTGTTTTTCCACACCATGCATTTTTTTGAGTCCTCTTGTAGTTGTATTCAAGGCTGTAGGCATCAGTCTAGGCAGTTGTTCTCATAGGTTTTTGCTGCATTAGCAAGCTAACTTTAGACCATGGGCTTTTCAGATGTGTGTGCTCTGGGGTTGGGGGTGACCGACTTCTACAACGTGCCAGACAGTAATCAAAGATTTTTCAGGATGATACAGTGGATTTCACACCTGTATTTCTTCAATTTTGAAAGCATACTCTTCTCATTTCCTTAATAAAAGAAGAACTTTGGAGCCTTTTTCCCCCCTTATTTTCAGCATTTCAAACAGTCCCCATGCACAGGAAAACCTTAGCAGGTTCTTACATTTTGCCTGTTATTCTCTTAACGAGGACTTATTTTATGCCCCTGCTGCTTTAAAATTGATTTGCATTTCAACAACATGTATTTCCAAAATGTCTTGCAATTAACAAAAAAAAAAAAAAGGGAAATACATCCCCTCTGTTTCAACCTGCACTGATTGACAGTGTTGCTGATGCAGAAGATAGAATATTTCCCAGCTGTCTTCTCACTAGTTGAATTGCCTGTGCAAGGTTACCAGGAATAAATGCTCATTTATTTCAGCAAAGTCAGCAAATGTACGTCAAGGACATGCAAGAGGCAGGATGTGTGGAATAAAAGGGGCTATTTCACTGGGTTCCCATTGTGCCTATAACTATACCATAATAGGATGAACAGCTTATGCTAATAAAGTTAGATCATAAGAATAAGTGCCCACCTGTGCTGGATGAAACACAAATCCAGCTGGATGGAGCAACAGTCTGATATGTAAAGAGTCATCTACTGGGACTAGCCATCAGCTCAAGTAACTCATTTGAATTACAAACACAACTTAACAATAATAGGTTGATTAGTGCTGAGCAAGTATCTCAGGTTACCAAACTGCATCTCCAAACATTCCCCTCTCTTTTGTTATCTGATATGACCAAAATCACTAGGATGAAATGACTTTAAACTTACCTTGGCAGTAAATTGCATGTCAGGGGAGGCTGATGAAGCATCTCGGTGTAGGCTTTGCTGTAGCAGACACCATACTCTGGCTCCCCGAGTTCCACAGCACAGCTTGGATTCCACAGAGCAGGGCTTGGATGAGGTCTTTGAAGACAACTGATCTCAGGATGCAGTCGTCTGTTTTGACCCCAGCTGTCGAGCAATGTTATGGACTGTTAATTGTGTCTCTGTAAATATACCTCTGTATTTAAAATTAGGCAGCAGCCACCAACTCCAGCCCCCACAATCCTGTATATCTAAGGTCAGGATTCTTAAAAGTTGCCAGTAATGGTCTTACAAAACCCATGACCTTCAAGACTTGCCATACATATGGCTTAAGGAAATTACTTACCTTGATGGCATGATATGGCTTGTTTGTTGGGTTTGTTGTTTTGTTGTTGTTGTTGTTATTTGGTTTTTTGTTTGTTTGTTTTTTTAAGAACTTTTGTTTCTTGTGTTTCACTACCTTGCAGGTTGAGAAGAGTAAGACAGGAGTATAAAGTGGTTGTGAAATCAAATAGCAGTCCTGATGCATAGCTTTCAAAGGAGTCGATTATCCTTCTCTCACTGACTGCCTTAATGAGGTCTACCTCATGCTCTTGCAAAGCTTTAAAATAAATCCTCCAAGATGTCATAGTGAAAAATTTAAACAGCCTGCCTCCTTTCAATTCAAAATGGGAAAAAAATGAAGAAAGGCTCTTCTTGCAAAATATATGTTTGTTCCAGTAGAGTTTTGAAACATTCACATGATCATCCTAATTTTTCTCCATTATTGAAAAATTCAAATCAAAATTGCTGATTCTAAAATTTTCTGCATTTGCTCAAAATCTCTTTAGCCACTTTTGAAAGGTTAGAAAGCAATAGTCTTCCCCTTTGCTCATTCTACTCCTTTACATATATTTTCTGTTACAGAAAGTTTTTCACTCTTAAGGAAATGAGCTTGTTCCTTCTGCTCAAAATAAAAGTAGTTCAGTTTACAAGGCCAGACATTTACAGGTGGCCAATCCTTTTCATGACAAGCACATAAAGTTTTATTAAAGGCAGCAAATGACCATTTCTTGCCCACACATATAATGAGAAATATACATAAAGTGGCCAACTGTTTTGCTACAGATATAAGTATGAAGAAAGCAAAATATAATTGCTGGTATAAGTATGGGGATTTTGTGGAATTTTGTGTATGTGTTTGTGCAACCAGGGAAGCAGAGAGAGATTTCTTGGTTTTTTTGTTTTGTTTTGTTTTGTTTTGTTTTGTTTTGTTTTGTTTTGTTTGTTTGTTTGTTTTGTTTGTTTGTTTTTAAAGCATAAGAAAAAAAGAACATAACTACCGTGTATGTACTTTTAACTGATATTTTTTTTGGCTTTTAGAGCTCAATCTTCTCTTCAGATACCTCAAATTGTTTATGAAGACCCTGAAGTTAGTGGAAGGAATCGCTACAAATATTTTGCACAGTAAGGAATAAACTGATTTGAAACAGAGTCCAGAAGTTTGCTTTTGTGCAGTTTAAAGAGCACCTAAAAAATGCCAGAGCCTTGTTTTTTTCTGTCAGTTCTTTGACCGCTGCTATGGAAATTCTAAACAGTAAATCACAAGGTCTTTTTAAATTCACACTATGCCCAAATTTTCAGGTAATGACCTACAATGTAAACAAATGTACCAGGAATTCTGTACTTAATAATTATTTGGGCTCTAGGTCCTCCTACAGAAAGGAAGAAGATGCTTACAAAGCCATTATGTTCCTCCAGACTCCTGGAAAGGTGCCTTCTTAAGAAGGAAAATTTTAACTCCCAGTTTCTGCCAGGAGCTGAAAGGGAGCAAAGGGAATCCTTGATTAACTTTTCATTTGTGTCCTCTACTGCAGAGCTTCTCTGCTCCTTTCAGAATGACATTGCAGGTCAGCAATGAACTCACAAGATCTGAACCAACAGCTAGTATACAAATGTTCTTAACTTAGTTGCATCTACTTTGAATCACATTTGCTATTATAGTCAGCAGCTATTGCCAATATGTCCACTTTAACTATATTAAAAAAAAAAAAAAAGCCAAGTTTAATAAATTGAAGTTCTTTGTGGCTCCTTTAACAAGACCAAGAAAAGGACAACGGTGATGTTATCTTCTGCAACTTGAAATGAAGCTTTAAAGTCTCTCAAAGGCTAAGGGAAATTGAGAGTGAACTGCAATATGCAAATGATAAGAATGCCTAAGAAGAAATTAATACTATGTTGTTGAGCCCATATCACTTTCAAGATACTTAATAAAATACTGCAAAAAAAGGAAACGATCAAGTTAGATAAATCCAAAACAGCTTAGCATACTAGCTGATTGTTAGAATTCATCTCAGGATTTCAAGTAGTTATTTAAAAAACCCTCTCTCAAAAACTCAAAGTGAAAAATGTGAACTAATTAGTGAAACATACACAAAACGTGAGTATACTCAAAATTGACTTCTTTTCATTATTGCCTTGCTTTGCAGTTCTACTTTCTGCTTTGACAGAAGAATAACAATCCTACTAGTGAAACTTCCTTTGTTACTGCTTAGCTATGAAAGATTTCTTTAATATTCAGGCACAATTCTTAAACATGCAACTACATAACTAGAGTTGTGGAAAATCAGTGGAACGTCACTGAAATTACTGGACTTCAGTTTTTCTAAACTGTAATGATCTTTCACACACGTGGTTGTTGTCTTACATCTGTATTCTCTCTTTTCAGACCTCTCATCCCTTCTCATAAGCTGCTTCCACTAGATGTTACTTATGCAGTGGAAAAGTAAGTAGTGAGCGGTGGAACATTACTGTTGTAATGGGTCACCTCTCACCAGAAAAACATTAGGAAACTTTTTAACTGGTGACAAATATTCTTCATAATGAACCAACAGGAGAAACTTCTAAAGAGGTAAGGGTTTGTTCACCACTGAGAATTCCTGAGGAA
Organism: Merops nubicus; assembly: GCF_000691845.1. Taxonomy (NCBI): domain Eukaryota; kingdom Metazoa; phylum Chordata; class Aves; order Coraciiformes; family Meropidae; genus Merops; species Merops nubicus. Next base: position 7,022 of record NW_008588493.1, read on the forward strand.
ACAGGTAAATTTGCTTTGCTTGCCAGAATTTGCTTGCAGTATATAAGCAGTGCTTTGTGGGTAAAGGACACATGCCTCAAGTGTGTTAAGGTTATGAGGCCTGAAACAGAAAGCCGAGAGTCTCTGAATCCTAGAAGACACACTGATACAAAGAAGATTCTCCAATACAACAGTATTGTTGAAAAATCTCTTGATATTTTATTACAGTCTCTGTGATAGCATCCATGAAGTAGTCTCATGTGGTTTTCAGTGGGGATCAAATTTTGAGGGAACATAAGGAGATTTGTTTCCAGATAGAGTCGATGGAAGTTGCACACGCTTACATCAGAATAGAATTTTTGTCCTGGAATTGTTGGAGAGATAAACATATGAGCTAAATTGAAGCAGTCCTACTTCACTCAACCATTAGTTACTTTTTGTGCCCATCAACAGCAATGCTTTAGAATGGATACCTGGGGAAGACTTGCATGTAATACCTTGTGAGAGCTAAACCCAGAAGATTTCTGGATTGTTTACTTAAGAATGGAGGTTTCAGAGGGCTCAGTGTAGCCTCAGTCTGCTTTTACTAAAGATAATGGAATTAACTTCAATGGGAGCAATGTGAAGATAAAACACATTTGAATATCCTACCTTTGATTTAGTGTTCTGCTTCTGAGAATTTTTGTTCGTTTTAATGAATGTGACAAATGTTCTTCCATCTTGCATCTCTTTTTAGGACAGAGCCTTGTGTCCATTCAGCTGCAGGAGACGCCAGGGCCTTTGGTCCCAAATTCCGAACTCTGGGCACGCAGACAGATTACAGGGATGGTGAAGCCCAGACAGATCCCTATTCCCCTGAATATGTAATTCCCAGAGGCTCAGTCCCTGAACTTCTGACACTTGCTACACTCACTTGGGGTGAGTTGTGAAATCAAGACAAATGTGGCCTCTTTGGCGGGAGGTTCTTTTTTTCAATGCCATGTTTCAAGTCTATTGCTAGTTTTAGTAGCCTTTATTGTCTTTCTTTGGGGCACATTATTTTATCCATTTCTAAAATAGGTATGATATTTTCCTTCTTAAGAGCACTGTTCTGGGGCATTTCATAAAATTTTGAGATCATTCAATATGAAAAGGTCATGTGTTTTACAAACATGAACTAGGAGTAGCTTTTCCATTTACCTGCTGTTCTTCAGCTGTTCTGAATAAAACATCAGGAAAAAAAAAAAAGAAAACAAACAAGCAAACAAAAACAGAAACAAAAACAAAAAAGCCACCACCACCAAAAAAACAGTACACACACTTCTGCCTCAGAGTGTACCTGTGATCTTCATCTCTTAGCATCCCACCTGCAATAATGATGGACATTGGACATGCCAAAGAAAGTGCTCATTCTCAGAAAGTAACTTGGAAAAGGTTTCCCTCCTTTGCAGCCTGCAGTAGAGGAATGAAGTGCTGCTGTTAATGTCAGCTAAGTTGTAGCTACTGCAGGTCCTGCCATTACTCGTACTGTAGAATTGTACTGGCCTTAGAATTATTTCTTCTGGCTATTGACAGTTCTGCTTGTGTCGAACATAACCAGCCCTCCAGTGCTTTTTGGTGGTGATTGTTTGCTTGATTCACCATTCTCCTAAAGCACTACTGCTGCTTGTCCCTGTAAGGTCGGGGGCTACCTGCAGGACTAGCTGAGGTGGAGATGATTGAGCGTGCCCGGGAAAAACGTGCGTGGGAAGCAACCCTTCCAGCCATGGACAGTGCCTCACAAATTGCAAAGAGGAGGAAGATGATGGAGGATATGGAGAGGAAGGAGTGGGCCTTTAGAGAACAGGAAATAGAAAAGTAAGAGTCCAGTTATACTCTTTATTTCTTTTAATTATTGGCTGAATGGAGAAGGAACAGGAATGTTTAGGGGATTGGCTGAAGGGTACAAGCCTTTTATTACAGTGAAAATCTCCTGATTTGGGGAATGGGATCTTTTTTTTAAATTTAAATGTAAGAGACTGTTGCCACAATACTTTTCACCGGTGCTAAACTCACTTTTTAAAATGAGAGATGAAACACGAGATAGGTAGTATGAACTATGCATCAAGGAGTTAATTGGTACATGGGATTTGATGAGGACAGCACTGCACAGCACACTGCGGAGCACAGCAGGTCACACCTGGCCTTTTCTTCCCTTGCAGGCTGCAGGAGCTTCGACTGGAAGTCTTAAAGAAGTTGCTGCAGAGGCGAGTGGAGAATCAGAACAAGCTGGATGCCAGGCGCTTGGATGACCACTGGGAAAATCATCAGAAGGCTAAAGAAGAGAAATTCAAAAAGATTCAGCATGACTTTGTACTGAGTAAGTTTGAAAACCAGGGAGAGAGCAGTATGAGACTTTGTTTTCAGACAAGCCATTTCTATTTCCACAAAGTTACACCCTTTCTTCAAGATGAAACAGGTTGCATCCAAATACAGATATGCATGGCCAGCGTTCGTTCTGCTCAAACAGGTCATGTGTTCATAGGAACTAGCAAAAACTCTTGTCAGTTTCTGAAATTATGCCTTTTTTAGAATTATTTGTATGGAGAACCTTCTCACACCTGTATTTCTTTTTCAGTGCTCAGGAAGCTGATAGCTAAGAGGAAGAATGTGATGGGGAAGCTGGAGAGACGAGACATCATCAGAGAGTATACTGACTTTGCATCACAAACATATGCTCCTTTGTCTAGAGTTGGTTATTTCCCAGACAACCTTTCTGAATGCTATGTGGTAAAAAACTTCTATCTAGACACCTTTGCAGGTAAGGCATTTTGGAAGACCTAGTTTCTATGAAATATTTACTTCAAATATAAACAAAACTGAAATTTCTCTCCTTAATCATTGTTTGTATTGCTTAGGACTGTGTGAACTGGAAGCATCTCTCCCAGATTCTGTCACTCAGTTGAAGATTAAAACTCCAAAACCTAAGAACACTACCACTGAGACTGGATATATTAAAAGATCAGCAAGGCTAGAGGTAGTGCTAGCACAAGTTCACCAGGTATGGAGCTGCATCCAGCAGCATGACAGTTCCTCAGATTTGAACTGTTTAGAAATGCAGTTGGAAAGACACTTGTGTAAGCTTTCTCCCAATTTCCTGTCCTAAATTAATATTTTCTGTAAAACAGCTTCAAGAACAGAATGAATCAAACATCCAGATTGTTGTAGGTATGACCAGTACTGCTCTGGAACTCAGTCTGCCAGAACTCTCTCTCTCCATCATAGCTGTGCTTCTGCTCCAGCCCTGCAGAAAACAAGCATAGCTGCTTTCATCTTCCTACAGATCAGGCATTTGGATCAGAACATACTATGTCAGTTAGAAAGTCTTTCCTGCCATTTGCTCATTCTCATTTCTCCCTTGCTTTTATAACATACAAGTAGCAAGCCTACTGGTTATGCTATCAAACCACTAATAATCAAATAAACCAAGTCTGGATTAATAGTCTAAAAATTCTTTACATTTTAAAAAAAATGTACATTTTAAGTACATATTGCAAAAACACCTGCAGCAAAGCATGATTAAAATGGCCCCACTCATAAAATTGGATCAGAACTGTGGATGCACATCTCTGTTGTTCCCTAACAACAGCATCTGATTTGCAAACATGCTAATAGTGTTTTGCATATCTTAATTTATCACAACTGTTCATGCAGATGAGGTGTCCATAGATGCAATTAACCACTGAGGAAAGAAGTGCCTCATTTGCATCTACAATCACAATATTTGTAAATTACATGTACTTCTAAGTATGCTTCTTGTGATGCTGTCAAGGGTTACCTTTTTTAAAAAAAAAAAACTTGTATTCTTGGCTGGTTGCCATATCTCTGAAAAATATTGAATTTCATTCGTGAAGCTTGGAAATTTTCATTTATGCTTTATTTAGTGAAGAAATATTTCCTAATTATGTGTATGGCTTTCTTGTTTTAATGTAATTTAATAATTCTCTTAATGCAGACAGTAACTTTCTCCTAATGAATTTTTAATTCAAATCTTGTTCTGAAAAGTCATATTATCTCAAATTTAAATTCCACTGGATCTTGTAAAATATGAAATATTGCATCTGATTATGATTCAGAAGGAAAATTTTCAAAGAAAATCTTGTGTGCTATGGGCATTGTTCAAGAACCAAAGACGTTTGGTTTCACAATTCACTGCAGTTTTAGACAAGAAGACAGCAGTGTTGAAGGGGTTTGAGTCTGGGTGCTTTTTGCATAAAATTCAAGTAGTGCCTGTAGTCTGGATCATAACACAGTTCCCATAGGCAGGAGAATGTTAGCCCAAGCTTTCAGAGCTGAATTCCAATTACAGAAATTGCATTTTGTTTGTTCAAAAGACTTCTTACGGTTTGAAAGACTACAGTGGGGTGTCAAAACTGTAGTCACGGAGAAGTATGCCCTAGTGCTGGCTGCTCACGCAATAATGTCTCTGCAAAGAAAAATTGGTGGCCAAAGGGAGATGGAATGCAGAACAAACCCAGACAGTTCTGCATATTCTCTTTCTTAAATCAGTGTAAATCACTTGGTCTATGCTTTATACCGAGGGGGCTAACATAACGAGTATTCATTTCCTCACCACAAGAAGGCAAAATATATATTCTTTTAAAATCACAAAGCACTTTCCTTGCAGGCAAAGGTGGTAAATCCACTATGCCAAATTTAACTGCTGCTTTTAGATACGCAGAAGCAGGCACCAGACTGGTTGGTCCAGACAAGCAGACAGATTTGACACTGTGAAACACCACGACTGCCTCCACCACCATTAGATTTAGACAAACTTTCTGTTCAGAGCCACAAAAAATTACTGCCCTAATTAGTGCCTGAGCTCTGTGGTGCTGCTCCTGGTCACTTCTCCCATCAGAGGCTTTTGCTGCTTAAGTTTCATGGCTGTAGCGTGTTCTGACTTAGGAGGGCCTCTCTGACAGGTCCACCTCATAAGCTACTGGAGCTGTCAGGAAGAGGGCAGCAAAGGGTGCAGAGTACTTGAGTTAACAGAATTTAGCACTTGAGAGGACAGCTGTCTGACCTCTTGGCATACACAGTCTCAGTCCTGCCAGCAACCTCCATCACACACAGCAGGAAAGATGGTTAAAGCAGGCAATTAGGGATCGTCTCAGAAGGGTGCTGTGTTCCTCCACGTTACTTCTGTAACTGAGCAGCTAGGCCAGTTTTCTAGTCAAAAGCCTCTTCTTAGTGCTGTCCTGGCACATTTAATCTACAGGCTTTCTCCCATAATCCTAGAAATAAAGCAGAACTCTAGAAAATTCAGAAAGTACACCATGATCTAGCTCTAGAATGAGTTTCTTTCGTTTTCCCTGGATAATCTGTGGAAGGAGGTGGCAAACAGGGGAAGAATGTTAGATTTTGGCCTCAGAAATATTTAATTTGAATTACTTCTGGTTTTCAAGGCTTGCTTCTCTGCCAAGATGGACTAGTCCTGTTCATTATGTTCTTTCTGGTTTGCCATATTAAGGGTTCTCCTAAGCTTAAAGCCTGAAGAAGGGACAAGCAATTATCCAAGGAACTACAAAAAGGATCTGTGTTTGGCTGGGAATAAGAACAGCTTCTTCCAGACAAAAAGCCAGAAAGAAATGATTTTAGAAGCAGACTTTTTGTGAAGCATCCCGGAACCTTTTGCAGTATTATGTACAGCCAGTATTCTTTGAGTAATCCACTTAAAGAAGAGAACATGGCAGAAACAAGAGTCACCCAGGATTTACAGTGAGAACAATGAGGTGTCTTAAGCTAGATCTGTAAAAGGATGAAGAAAGCTAGTTCCTAGCCAGTGCAAGTGACAGTACTTTAAAGAATTTAATTTAGCCATTACATAGACAGCTTTGTGTGAAAATCTGAGGCATTAAGGAGATAGCATACTAATAGAGCTAATTATTATAGGAAAGAAATGCAACTAGACAAATGAATACACCAAGGAATGGAGGAGCTGCTAGAAGAAATCCCAGTGCAGAACAATGTGTGACTTCAGGCTGACCCTCTGTGCTTGGTGACTCAAGAGGAGTGAAGTGTCAGGTAGTTTCAAAGTGCTGGATCAAGATGATGTCAGAACAGGGAACCTCTCACCTCAGCATTAAGTGCAGCTCTCACCACATTTGTTTTCCTTTGTCTGGTTGCTGGAAGGAGGTGAAGAAATAGGGGGGCCAACAACGTCTCTGGAGAAGAATCTCTGCCAACTTCAAAGCACAGGAAAACCTGTTCAAGCAGTTATTTCATCAAGAACGGATCTCCAGCAGTGTTGGTTGGCTCATGCTCAGACAAGCTCTAAGAGCTATTATTTCAGTCTTGATCAGCCAAGATGCAGCAGCCATGCTGCATTGCAAAGTAGGTAGTCTGTCCATCCTTGATGATCTCACATTCTTCATTCTCAGGCAAAAAGGAAGAAGGACAAACATGATAGTACCCTCTGTACTGTACATGAAAATAAAATAAACCTAGTGTCTTGTGAGAAGGAGAGGATCATAGAGAAGATAAGGAAGGAATCTAAAGAATGATTTCTTTGAGCTGAGAGTTGTTTCTCAAGCCAGTATCCTGCCAGGAGTTCTGCTTCTATCAGAAGCCAGCAGAGAAGCTAAAGTGTATGGCCAAAAGCATGGGTGGCATTTGCTGTTCACTGCATTTGCCAGGAAAATGAAAAGGTGATGAATTGGGTGGTCCCTCGCTGTCCAATCCAACCAGGTTATCCCATTATAAATCTCTGAACCTGCTACCTGAAAAAAGAATGCAGTCTGTCTCAGAGAAATCAGAGTGTGATATGTAGGCAGTGACATTTGAAGTATGTTGTTCAAAAATTCATCACTTTTTTTCTTTTTAGAGAAAGTATTTTACAGTGGTTCTTGGGCCCTGGTCTCCCTGTTTTGAAAAATAGTGGCTTGTTAAGTTAGGCAGAACCAGTTAATGCAAAAAAACCCACATTTTTTCTTTTCTTACATTTAAGTCTTAAAATTACTTGAACCCTCAGATTAGAGAAAGCAAATGGTAAACATTTTTTACTTCACAAAGATAGCAAAGCAGGCACTAGACTGTGCTGATGTGAAAATGTAAAACCACTTCTGGGAACTGCAGTATTTCTCAAATCTACATTAATAAGAATTCCCTCTTGTCAGAAATGCTCACAGACTTTTCTGTCTTTAAAAGTTGTTATTCTGGTTGTATTTTGTTATTCTGGTTAGCAAGAAATATTTTTGGAGGCTAAGGTTTTATTAGAAAAATTCTTATGAATGCAACATTGTACTAATAAACAATGAAGCCATTGTTTTCAAAAGAATCACAATTACAGCAGCTTTTTTCTTTCAATTTCACCCTGCATAGAATTATAGAAAAAACACCTTATAAATCATATATGATGTGATCTTTATGACACAGAGCTCCAAGGTCATCAAATACAAGGAACAATTCAGAAAATCTCTCAACATTTTTGAGCTGTAACAATTTCACATGGCTTATAAGCAGTGTATAGGCTTTGATTCTTGCATTATTAACATTGTCCTGTTCAGAAGTTTTCAATAATAAAGCATTTTTTTCCCCTCCACCTAGAAATCTTTCTCCTTTTCTGAAGCAACTAGTTATCCTGGCCTGAAAGGTCACATCCAATATGCAAGAAGAGTTTTGTATAATGACCACTGGAGTTTCAAAACTTCATTAATTTCACAATTAAATCTTGTGCAAATGCCATCAAATTCCTATTACTAGAGAGAGAAATTCAGCATGGGATTTTTTCTCTTAAGTTTTTCTTTGGTTCCTCTGCCTAGTGAAATACTGTATTTGAAAATCTGAAAGAGAGAGAGTGAGAAAAGAAAAAGGCACACTTTGCCTTCCTGGAATATGTCTGTTATTTTAGTCATAAAGATACAACTCATACGGTAGTAGGATTATAATTTTGAAGGAGCTTTACATGTGCATACTCTCTTTTCTTTTCTTTGCAAGACAAAGTGTGATGCCCTACAGCAGGCAGACGTTGCCGTGCAGTTGGAAATGATTATCTGAGTATCTTGTTCTAAGTAGCTTGCGATGAGAAGTTGGCCAGACTTTGGCTCTCTGAACAGTTTGAAACTGTCTTGGAAGAATTGGGGCTGTGGTGGCATTTCCAATCCTAGCCTGCTTTGGCTGGCAAGGTTTGCTGTCTGCTACCAAACAGCTGCAAGCAAGTTAAAACCCCCTCTTAATGGGCTTGTGGATTTTCTTGGGAGAAGGAAGTTCTCCACCCCTGCTCCACTCATATAGTTGCTGGGGGTGCCACTGGGCTGCTAGGCAATTGCAGATGAGAAGAGTTTCAAAACATACTTTGCAAGGAAGGGGTCCTGGGTCATTTGGTTGAATCCTGCACAGTATCAGCATATCGTACAAAAATGTTTCACTGAGGAAGGGCCATGGGACAGTAACTACACACTCTTCAGGTGACCCCCTTCATAAAATCTCCTGGCCCCCTAACATTTCTAACCCACAGTAACAAGCATTATACCCATAGTTAAGGCCAAAGAGTTATAACCATTCTGTAGTGATATATATAAACAGTAGTTAAATTTTTATATACCTATCCATTTTTAATGTTTTGAAAGATTCTTACCTCTGTCTTCTAGGAAAATAATGTTTTAGTCATTGCATGAGGAAAGTAACACATGCAGCTTCCTCTACTTGCATATTGGTCAGTGTCTAATGGGTTCAATGAGATTCCCATTTTAAAATGAAAAAAAAAAAAAAAATCTGAAATATGCTGTTGCTCAAGAATGTATTATATTAAAGTTCATACCAATTTTAGATTAATTGTAGGTGACTCACCCTATGCAATTGCTGATGACTTGTAAATATAGGAAAATAACTCTCGCTTCCTGATTTTGAAGTTCCCATCAGTATCTTCTGATCAAGCAACAGCCTCATGTACCGACCATATTCAGTCTCTCAGTTGATGTACAGTAAGAAATAGAAGCTACAAGCCTGCACAATGCAAAATACTTTCAGCTCCATGTAGTCAGTGTGATCAGCAACAGTCAGCCTTACTGTGTTGTTCTATCTAGCCGAGTTCTCATTAAATTGTATGTTCCAGGCACTACTGGAGAAGAAGAATAAAGTCAAAAAGCCAAAGAAGCCCCTGCGTTTCCTTGGGAAAGTAGAGAAGCCTGTTCCTCGGCCACCCACTCCAGTCCTGGAAAAACCATCCCTTGTGAGTGGGCTGTCTTTAGCACAGTGTTTTTCTGTTGATCCCCAGTTCCCCATGTTTCCTATGTGGTTGTCAAAGGAACGCCCAGAGAAGGAAAGAAGCAAGCTTTATCTTTTTAGTGGATATTTATGTTAGAAACAGCCATCACTATTTCTCTTAGTCTCTCTTTATTCTGTAAAGATACTAGCAGCTGAAGAATTGGAAATTTTTTACAATATCTGTTGACCAAATCCTTAATTAAACTTTATTTTATAAATACATAAATTAGTAGACATCTCACTCCCTTGTTCTTGGGCAACAAAAAGGCGCAATCACATTATTATTCAGTATCTTCCAAGCCTCTCACCTGACAACACTATGGTAATCCAGTGGAGCAGTTAAGTTTAGTCCCATTGAAGTCAGTGAGATTTTGAGTGCTTAGCACTGAGCATGCACTTCATTAACATGCTGGAGTGAAGCTCTTGTGAACATGCAAGATGCAGCCCTTGATAAGCGTGCTTCACTTCACAGAAAATTTTTCTTTGCAGCAACTGAAACAGCAATAGTAATGTCTCATAGAGGATGTGATATGCAGTAGGAAACCACAACTTTTTAGGGGAGTTGCAGCTTCTTTTCCTTTCTTAAAGTAATATACTGAAGAGGTGGTTGCCCCAGTAGATTTGTTCTGCTCATTAACACTGTTTTCATGATGTAGTAAGAATCAGACAATTGCTATTTAAACTTGTGAATTTAAGAGTCACACAACTGTGAAAGTGAGAAAGAAATCCTTGTTAGATTGTCCGTGCTGTCTTCCATTGTGCAATATGATATCCCATGTTTTATACATTCTGTTTTAAGATGACTGAAAGAAGAATATCAACAAAAGTATCTCCTTGGGAAGAGCTTTGCACAGCTTTACTAACTCCTAGGTATTAGATAGTGTGTTGCAGTGGTAGATTTACAGTATTTAGATTTTATGGGTTTAGCAGATTTTTTCAGTATTTCCAGGTAACATGGAAAGATTTATCCCCCAGTTGTAGTCATTCTTGAGCTTGTTTACAGAGTACAGGTTTTTTAAAAGAGTTCCAATACAATAAAATTTCACCTAAATTAATTCTGCCCACATTTGATTTTCAAGTATCATTATGTGTGAACACGTGAAAGGATAGAGCTCTCCAGTGAAGCTCCATCTGTAAAACCAGGCCACCTCAGCCACTGAAGAGCAGCACTAGCATCTCCTGCCTTGCAGAATCCAAGTGCAGATTCTCCTACCAGCTGGCTGTGAGGAGCACTGGCTGAGAGGCTCCTCTCTGTCGTTCCTGCTCCTCTCTCTGCCATTCACACACCTGAGTACCAGCTCATGCGAGGTGCACCAGCCTCTCCCCACTGGAGTTGAGGATCTCCAAATGAAAGTGTGCCAGAGGAACAGGCAGGTGACACGGACCACGAGGGATACCAAAGAAAGTGGGGAGGCTGGAGGTGCTACTGCAGGCCTCCTCAACTCTCCCCACTGGCTTCTTATGCACTTACTAGCCTCAACAAACCTACAGGGCCACTCTGAATTCCTTCACTGCTTTATCACTTTCTCCCAGCCCGCTGTAGTTTTCAGCCTGCTCCTACATCCTCCTGGATCCTTAATTCCCTTTCTTTTTTTTTTTTTTTCCCTTGCAGGACATGGTAGGCTTTCCATCTCCCCTCATTGTTACCTGCTTGTCTGTAGCAGGCAGATAGAGAAGCTGATGATTACCCTTGCTAAGGCATCATTTGCAGCCCCGAACAAAAGTACAGAAAAATGCATCTCACAAAAATTTAAATCAAATTTTAGTTTAAATCAAACCAAGCCATTTGGCTCACCTGTCCAGTATATGTGCTGTCTCCATTTCCAAAACTCTGTCTTGAAGGGGTTTCACACTGTAGCCAGGTGATGTGGTACAGTTTAGCTCTCTAACTAGACAGAGAAAAAGAACATACTGAATCACAAGATTTGGCTAGTTCTGCTTTGCTTCTCCTGGGTGGTGCTGTGGAAAGGCAGGGATGCTTTCTTTTTCTTTTGGA
>NW_008588493.1:18249-23735 GCF_000691845.1 Merops nubicus
AATGCTTCCTTTTGCTTTTGGAAAACTTTTATCTTCAACACCTAAGAAAAAACAGATACTAAGTTACAAGCCCACACCACTTCTCTCATCCCACACTCTTCCCTGTTTTTCTGGCACTTCTAAAATACCACATTTCAATGCAGACCTCATAGGCTCTTTATTAAAAAAAAATTTTCATCATTCTTAGATTTTTTTTTTTTTTTTATCTTTCCCAAGCACCCAATGGTCTTTTTCCTTCTGCTACTGTCAACTCCAGTCTAGAAGACACCTTAGCAAGAAAAAACACTGCCAGCTGTGCTTTTTCTATTTAAAATAAACCTTCTCCCCTTCCCCCCATGGTCATGTTCCCTTTCCTACTATGCTCCATCATTCTTCCAAGTTGCTATCAGTCACACAGTGCCACGCCTGTGAATTTCTCAGAGACAAATCACAATATAATGTAATTAATTTTACTTCCAAATTATCACCCCCTGAGTCTTAACTTTACTGAGTTACTCTGATTAAGGTCACCACTGGAATAAGTAGCAAAAGAAAAATTGTATATATTCCCTTTTAATTTAATCCCTTTATTTATGATTAACAGCTCTCCTGCACCTCCTTCAATAATTCTATCCCCTTAGTATCTTGACCTGTTAATGTAGCTGATGCTTATTTTGCAAACTCAGAGCCAGTCAAGCTACAAATAGTACTTCTAATACATACAGTAATTCTCTTCATCAGCATCACCTTATGATTAGGTACTCGTCTCTAAAGACCCTCTAAAATCTCAAAGAGAATCTAATTATTCAGCCTTTCTCCCCCATCTCTTGTAAAACATGGAAGTACATATCATTCTGACTCACCTTCCTTTCCCTAGAAATTAGAAACAACTGAGAAAAAGCTGGATATCAGTTGGACTTTTAGATAGGTAGGTGAATAATCTATAGAAATCTCACTCTCCAAAGAAATAAAATAATTATTATGTGGCTGTCTGTTGTGTTTTGGCAGGAGGAAGAGGAGACAGAACTGGCAGTGATCTGTCTGCAGAAGTTGCTCCGAGGCAGGGCTATCCAGAACATGGTATTCTGTGGCTCTGTGTTTATGTCTTTCCAGAGTGCTGGTGGGAATGATTGAAAGTGTATTTGCAATCCTTCTTCCACAGCACTAATCAAGAGTAATGAGACTTCTGTAGCATATCCTCCTGTATCTTACCTGCAGTCCTTCAAGCCCAAATTTCTTCCAGGAACTTCTAGGTTCCTACATATGTCTGTGAGGGTCAACCTGTTCCAAATATCCCCTCTACTCAGCTGTTTAATTAGATATTGCATAGCAGAATTACTTAAATGGCAAATTGTAGACTAGGTTGGGACCACGAGTATGTTTTGCCTTGGTTATGCCAAAATCCCAGGCACAAGAAACCTCCTACATGCCAGCAGGGCAGCTGGTATTTCATACCATCTTTCCAGTTTCCTGTGATGATGAGCTGAGCCTTAGACGAGGTGCAACTGAAGCATACCACCATGGTTTCAAGCAAGTACAGGACCCATCGTTCTGCTTTCAGTAGAGCAGAAGTAGGTCTAGGTATAAACTGAGTAGCCATTAAGCACGTCTATCACTTTTGATCAAACCAAGCCAGAAGGTTTGTTTTGCTGCCTGCTGAGAATATAATTGATATTCTCTCATGCATTAATTATTTAATGTTTGCTAAGTGTTCCCATGTGAGACCCTGACCTGAGCTTTAGCAAACCATGCAATACTGTGGAAGTAGCTTCAGGTGAAATAGAGACTTCTCAAGACTTCTGCATTTCTGTGGTGATCTATGAGAAGGATGTTCTATGCTATTGCAAGACTGTTGACTTTCACATCATAAAACGTCCCATTATTCCTAAAAAGCAACCTCCTTCCAGCCACTACTGGATAAGAAACATATGACTCAGTTGGATAATGACATAAGTAAGTAGGGTGGAGTCATCTTTTGTTGCTGTTGGAAGTCCTTTTGGAAGAGAGAGTGTATGAAAATAAGACAAGTGTCAGGGAAGGGCTGGGCCACGTAAACCCATAACAGGAACAGCAGCAGTTTCAACAACCTCCCCACCAATTTGCTGCTTTGAACTGTTGCTGGACTCTCTCAAAATGATGGTCATGGAACAGGAGATGTTGAAACAGGAGACATGGACCAAGGAAAAGGGGCAATGCTTACACTGGGAAGCTTTGATGTTGAGGCTGATACAACAGGGCATCCAGAAGGCTGTTGCCCTTTTCCCTTGACATTGGTGTTGCTGTTCCACGTTCCAGTGGTATGAGTTCTGGGTGAAGCCAAACAGAGTTTAAAAAAAAATTAAAATCATAGTAAAGGAGCAAGGGATCTTCTGTAGTTCACAGCAGAAGGTCTCAACTTTCATCTGTGAGGGGGGGTTTAGACAAGATTTACCTGACAGCTGTAGTGTTTGCCTAAACGTGGCCGTGAATTTGTTACAGAGAACTAGGTCTTAGAAACAGCTGACCCTGCAGCTTGGAGAAAACCAGTGCGCCCTGCTGGCAAAACACGTTGATCTATATTCTCCATTTAATATGTTTGGTTGTTTGGCTTCATTTTAAAGGTGTTTGAGGAGAAGGAGAAGCGGCTGGAACTGATCCGAGAGCTGCGCACCACTCACGCGCTGCAGCAGGACAGGCAGCTGCTTCTGAAGGCAGAGGAACAAGTGACACTGGATCTACAGCAACAGCAGAACGTGCAAATGCACCAGGTTTGCCTGTGTGGAGGGGGAGGCTGCTGGGCAACGCTGTCCTGGCCGGGTACTCTGGGCTTGCAAGTACCACCCAGATCCTCGTGTTCGGTTGCTTTGTGTTTTCTATTATCCACAGCACAGAAAGCAACGAAAATGCTCTCCTAGCACAGGCCAGGCGTTGAATGCCTGAGGCACTAAAATTGCTCTCTCACTGCTGGGGGTGCTCTGGGGAATCTCAGAGGCAGACTGAGGCCTCCTGACCACAGCTGCTACCCGGGCTGCGCTTGCTTTGTTCGCAGACAAAGCGCTTATTTCTATTTACAGGGCTGTGAACAAACTGCACTGTCAGACAAACCTCAGTTTTTCCACATTTCCATCCATTTGACTGGTGCTGTGACCTGGCATCACAATACATGCTTGTCACTCACATCTGTGAGTGTTTTACTGAATGTGTGTTACAGCTCTGTCATTTCCCTGTTCCTTTCCTAGCTTGGTGTCTCTCAGGCTCCTCCTCAGGCATAAAACACCACAAAAGAAGCCAAAGTGGATTTACTGAGACTTCACTGGCATCTCAGATACACAGTATCTCCCACATTTCTGCAGGTGTTCCTGTAGTTTTTACTGCTCCTGGTTTTTCAGTGTCCAGCTGTGAGGCAGTTATGCAGGTTTCAGATGAGGGTAAGAGCATCCACTGGCCAGCTGGCCCTGTGGAGATGAAGCCAGATGAACTCAGCATCCTGCTGGGTGGGCAGCAACAACATTTCCCCTCAGATCTCAGTAAGTTGAACTGGGTGGCTGTTTTACTGTTTATCACTTCCAGATGCTCCCTCAAACACAGAGAGCCCAGGTGTGGAATGCAGGAATACAGAATTTTTCAGCTGAGGAATTAAGAGAAAAAGCCTTAGGCGTTAGGGACCTGAAAGCTCCTTCTCTCCGAAGCCCAGGTGAGAATGGAGGAGAGAGTTGTTCAGACACATAATGATATTCATAGAGGAGAGCACGCAAATGGTAAAGGTGCTGACCTCTGTGCTCAGAACCTCCTTTTGGGAGAGCCACTATCCCCCTCTGCTGGTATCTACCTCCTCTATGCTTGGTTCTTTATGGTTTTTTTGTTGTTGTTATTGTTGTTTTTTTACTGTATCTCTAAAGGCACATGGTCCAAACATTTTGAACTTTAAAACTCTCTGGAACACGCGTGCAGGAGTTTTCCATGTATGTGGGGCTGCTTTAGAAAGTCACTGATGACTCACAGTTCTGTAGCTTTTGGTGGTCGCAGGTTCTTTTAATGTTTTTTACTTTTTCAGTATTAAAAGAGGCATTTCTCAAGAAATGCTTCCTACAGAAAGAGGACAGAAACTCCAGATAAAATGGTCAAAGATGATGGGGCTGAAAATTTCAAACCTTGTATATAACAAAACACTAAGGCAAATATTCCTGGGTTGTTATCCTCCATTTCAGACCCATTTTAGACATAGCACCTGGAGCAATAAAGAGGAAGCAGCACAATAGTTCCATGTTATCCCTCCCTGTGGGCTGCTGCAGTTACTGCATTGCTGTCTTCCATCCTAAACACCCATGGGCTACGCACTGTCACTTCTAGATGTGTGCAGCACCGAGAATCCCACTTGCTTTGAAACGCTGCATGAGCAAATGGCACAGTAGTATAAGAAAGCTGATTTGCTACTGGTTGTCTGGGATATTTCAGCTCCATTTTGACTTTTACATTCAGGTCTACTCTGTTATTGCCTGTTTGTTCCAACAGAAACGCTTCTGCAAACTCAATATGATTATTGTTGATTTGAATTTGTTAGCAGTTAGTAACTAGTACAGTTGTAGGTAATAACACAGTACCTAACACTGTAGGGACTTATGGTTGCTCTGTTATTTCAGCAAGCTGAATCACTACTTGCATCATGAATGTCCAACCGAAGATGTACCATTTCACTCATGTGGCTTTGCACTGTGACGAACCTTTTTTGTCCTTAGGAGAGGATAGAAATGTGGCTGTACTTAAAACTGCAGTTTCCTAAATCCTTACTCCAGCTGCCTAGTCATAAAGTTTGAGGATTTACTTTCTAAATGCTAGAAAGGAGCTTCATTTGCAACTTTTGATCCCATTGTTCTCTTCTGGTCTAGTCAAGTCTGGTCTTTGTCACTGTTACGCCTCCCTTTTCTTCGTCTGGGCAGTGGAGCGTTCCCCAGTAGCAAGCAGATGACCTCAGCAACTCTTCTGGTTAGACTCACAGCCACAAGAGCAGCTCACGGTACCTGGAATACAGCACGTCGAGTGCCCTGTCTCCTCCTGCCCACCCAGGGCTGCTTGTCCTAGCATGACAGTATCACAACTATTCCCACCCTGACCAGTTTTGCAATCCTTTAGCCTCTTTATGCCACCAGAGCCTCTACACAGGAACATCACATTGTGCACAGTCCAAGCCAGTGCATGTAAAAGAAGAATGCCAAACTCCTAGGGCTGTCTCACGGCTGGTCTGAGTGGGTGTTGCAGAGCTGCCTCACATGCCTGTGGTAGTCCTGGGGCTCGGAACAGCATTCCTGGGCTCTGTAACACAAGTCTTTGCGTTTTTGTTTTAAAGCTGTCATCGGTGGAAAGCCATTTGGCCAGGGAAGAAGGAAGGGTACTGGCGAACACGTTCGACTTCCTGTGCAAGGAGCTGGTGAGGCTGCAGGAGGAGCGGAGGATCCAGGCCCTCGTCATGCTGGCCGAGCGGCGCAGGCGCCGGCGGGAGGCGGAGGAGAGCGGGCGGCGGGCGCTGGAGG
>NW_008588494.1:0-707 GCF_000691845.1 Merops nubicus
ACAGCAATCTAACTCTGTTATGAAACTCGAACAGCAATTAGAAAATAAAACAAGAAATAATGACTCAAACTAAATGAAGTAAAGGTGGTTGTAGTGAGAGGGAACAGATTATAGGAAATTGATTAACAGAAACTTGTTTAATATTAGAGATTTAAGAAGACGGAATTAAGAAAATCCTAAAAGAATAGAACAGGATGGAAACCATAATTGATAGGATACCCTTTTTGGATAGTCACTTTCTGCCACAGGAATTCTCAACACCATGATGCACCCTCTAGTTATTTTAATGATTAGTCTAGGCATTTCATTGATACTAAGCGTCACGCTGTATTTATGGGTCTGCCGGATTTTAAAAGACTATTATGTATGGTGCGCCATATCACTCGGGAAAATTTTTCAAGTAAAAGAATTTACTTAATTTGATAGAAAAGAGGGGATTGATATGAAGGAAGAATTAAGAAATCATTACACTAACCATTACAAAATGCTTGAAGGAAAACAGGCTAAATTGCTAACATGATGAGCCTTGACTCACTAAAAAGAGGGGCTTTGATTTACTAACCAAGGCAGATAAATGAAGGCTACCATGCAGAAACATTCCACCCTTATCTGGAAGAAACAACTGTCATAGTTACAGCGGCTGGGACCAGTTTTATCTACAATATATCGATGACATCATAGTATGGGGGAACACAGCAGGGAAAGTC
>NW_008588495.1:0-206 GCF_000691845.1 Merops nubicus
GCCGCCCCTGCCCGCCGGCGCCCCGGCATTGCTGCAGATACACCACAGGGACACAGGGAGAGGCTGTCACGAAAATGTCATGACTTTAATCACCCCTGTCGAAAGTATTGTGAGCTATTTCAGTACATGCTGTACGTTCCAGGACCCGTCTGGAAGCAGAAGGGAGCCTTCAGAGGCATGGAGGCGGTGGCAGCCCCGCCTTTGGG
>NW_008588495.1:307-8447 GCF_000691845.1 Merops nubicus
CTTACCCACAAGCTGCCTCCACCTTGTTTTCCTGAGAAATCTCTTGAGCCCCAGGAGGCAGGGCAGAGGGAGTCTCACGGGCACAATCCCTGTAAAACCACCTCCTGCAGCTGGGCTCGGGGTCAGGGCTGCGCATGGGCAGGGAGGGATTGCCCAGGTTTGCCACCGCCGGGTGTCCCTGTCCCCTGTGATCACCAGAGTCAGCACCCTGCACACACCCTGGGGAGGAAACCCTCCCCAGCCCGTGCCCGTGGGCTGGCAGCAGCTGGCAGAGCTGCCAGGCTCCAGCAGCGTCACACGGCCGTGAATCAGGGTCCAAACTGGAGCACGCCTGGAAGGGGCCGGGGCAGGGTCGGGTAGGCAGCGGGGCAGAGCTACTGCCCTGGGTACCTGAGAAACGCAGGGTCTGATGCCTGACAGGCTTTCAACGACCTGACTGTGCTTGGATGACACAATCCTGGGGGAAGTCCTATGCAGGAACAGCGGCTGCAACCTTCCACTTTCACTTGGGTTTTAATTGCCTTCTTCAGATCCACCCTAAATGCCAAGGAGACTGTGGCAGGGCTTTGCCCCCACTTTTCCAACTGCAAAGCTATAATTAAATTTTAAATCACAAATAAATTATTCATATTTTTCTATCATGCATGATAAATTACTCTAAGCCAAAAGCAACAATAAAAAAAAATTGGCTTAATTATGGCAGACAAACGTGATCCTGCCCTGGGAACAGCCAATTCACTGAGGAGAGAACGATACTGAAGGTAACAATATTGTCTTTAATTACTCTCTTGGACCACAGGCTGCCCCAAAGTACGTCATTTCTTCCTCATGAATGCCTGTCTAAAAATAAAAATGGAGATAAGACTCTGAAGTTACTGTTCTTCCATTTCCCTTTGCATGCAACTTCATCCCTGCAGAGGGAAGGAGTTGAAATCCAGCGACATCCCATCCAGCTCCATGACCTCTTCGTTTTGGCTGCTGGCCTCAGGAGGGGCGGGGCGGGGCAAGAGCAGCCCCTGCATGGCCTCCCCCCTCCCCAGCCGGGGAGGGTCTGCTCCAGGAGGAGGTCAGCGCCGGGGGAGCCCTCGGGTCCCAGGGCAGCCCCGCAGCCCCGTGCCGTGTGCCGCAGCAGGAGCCCTCCTGCCTGTGGCTGCAGGACCAGCGGGGACATCACATGCTGCCCCCGGAAGGAAAGATGGGGTGATGGGAGCAAACCTACCTGTGCTGAGCTATGGCCCCTTCCTCACCTCCCCAGGGCCTTCACTGGGCTTTGCCTTGGAAGCCTGGGAACAAAGACAATGAGAAAGACCTGGGGGAGTATTCACAAGATGCCTGCAGGGTTCAGCCTGGCTATGACCACATCCCTACTAGAGACAAGGGAGAACTATTCACCCGTTAACACTGGCTCTGCCACCAGCCCTGGAGACCTGCCTGTTACCACGGTGGGGCCAAGCCCAAGCCTCCAGCTTTACCCAGCACCTGTGCAGCCTCCTGACCAGTCAGCTGGAAGGACACAGAAGCAGCCAAGGCAGGTCTGTGCTCAGTTTGGGGAGCTCAGACAAGACGTTCCTGGCACAGTAATCCCACACGCTGCCTGAACCTGTGCACAGCTACAGCTGGAAAAGGGGCAAACGCCAGCAGGCAGCTGGGACCTGAAATTAGTCCTTCCCTCCTGCCCAGCCGCAGGCAGGAGCAGGCAGAGCTCGATCCCCAGCCATGCAGCTCCCATCAGCTCTGGGACGCTGCCATGCAGACTGTTCCCAACACCCCAGCAGCTCAGTTCAGCTCTCCTCTGGAGGAAACCCGCTGGAAAGAGAACAAGCCCCTGGGAGGTGAAGCTGCCTGTGGGGAGCCTGAGCCAGAAGCAGCCCTGACCGACTCCTGGGGCGGAAGCACACGGCTGGCACGTGCCCAGCACGGGCACTGCCGCATGGCCGGCTGAGCTAAGCTGCTTCTGGTGCCCTGGGCTGTGACACAAGGTTGGTTCCAGGAACCAGGGAGCATCACGTCCCTGTCCCCATCTCTGCCCAAGTCCTGCAGCTGCACCAGCCAGCGCATGGCAGGGCCGTGCTCTCACCTTGGCACTTGCCTTGGCCCAGAGCAGGTAGCCGTTCTGGGACACCTTGGAGGGCCCAGTGCAGTTGCCTGTCCCCGGCTCTGCCCGTCAGGCCTGCAAACGCTGTCCTCACTCCTGTGCTGGTGCTGCAGGGGAGCGCAGCTCGGGCACATTTGGTTAGTGCCGGGGCCTCTTTCTACGCCCCCGGCACTGCCCTGGACTCCCAGAGAGTTCCCCTGCTCCCACCTCGCCCGTGCAGCAGCTCCAGCCCTGCCCTCCCCCTGCGCCCTTCGCCTCTGGTTAATAATATTTTCATGACTGTTTTAGACCCGGACTCTGGGATTCTCGGGGGATGTTTGTGCATGACATCACCCTCCCCCTCCTGTAAATCAGGCACTGGGCCGTGCATAGCCGTGACCCATTCATGACAGGGATAAAATCCAGATGTTCCAGTGCTATGTGCAGCTGGGTCATTTCCTTTTTTGGCTAAAAACGTGAGGCTTTTGAGGCAGACTGAAAGAGGAGCCCGGGGGCCCTTTGTACAGAAACCTTTTGTGGTTAATCCCTGGAAACAGCGCTGCAGAAACAAGGGTTTGTGGTGCTTCTGCTGGAGGACCGGCTCAGCTAGAAATCTGCTGGGCTGGAGCTGCTCCCTCACCCTTTGAGGGCAAGCAGCAGCAAAATCAGAGCCCGGCACAGGTCACAGGGCAGCAACGGCAACAAAAATCCTACTTGAAAAACCCTGCTGGCCATCAGAGCAAGAGCCTTTGGAGGAGCCGGGAAGGTGCACGCCCAGAGCCTGTGCTGGGGTCCCACATAACCCCCTGGGCTGTGCCCGTCGTACCGCTGAGCAGCACCCACCAGAGCCAAGCCCTTGTGCTGGGGACCGGAGCGAGGTGCTGGGCCAGGCAAACCCAGAGGAAGCCACAGCATCTGCTAGTAAACATAAAGGAATTTGGGGAAAATAGTTCCAGATGTTAGGGGAATAAATGGCTCCCCAGCTGATAAAAGGAGCAAGGAACACGCACCACTGTGGGGTAGGCTGCCAGGAGCAGACCACTGTTACCCTGACTGGAGACTACAGCAACTTCCCCAGCACCAAAGCTCCGCCGAGAGCCTGCGGGTGCAGACGGGGAGTAGGTGTTGCCGGGGGGAGGAAGCGGCTGCCCCAGGGATACGATCTGGCATCACGCCGGCCCAGAGCAGCGTCCTGGCTGCTGCTGAGCCCATCCCAACAGCCAGCCAGAGGCACTGGCCAAGCTCTGCTCAGGCCTGTCCTGAAGCACAGCCTGCCCAGACAGACATGAGGCACGGACAGACAGGCAGCCCCGGGAGCTGCTGCTCCTCTGCCATAACCCGTGGGACAGATCCAGCTGATGTTCGGTTTGTGGTTTGGGGAGGGGGGGCAGGAGCACTGTGGGTATTGGCCATGCCCAGCCCAGGGTCAGGGACGAGGACAAGGCTGAGCACAGGGCCCCAGCACTGATTCAGACAGTACCTGCCCTGTGCCTGCAGTTGGAGAGACACATGAGAGCAAGCGTCACTAAAACCGTTTATTATATAAAGCCGTAGGAAATACACAGGAGGCTGAGATTTAGGACACTTCCTTTTAGAGACTGCTCCAGGCTCCTCAGAATAGCAAATACACAAACTCTGATTTGCCTGCATCAAAGCTTTCAAACGAGGATTCAACGGGGATCTGAATACAGAGTTAATAACACGTCAACATGCATAGCATTTTCTGTTCCTAAGTGAAGCTGGGGGGGCTAAGCCCCTTCATCCTGCAGTCGGTTACAAAATGACAGATATTCATGACCAAAGAGTACAAAAGGAAAAGAAAAAAACACCAGATGCTTTCAGAAAAGCATGTGGGTGTCCAAGCAGGAAAGCAGGGTCAGCAAGTGGCCCAGCAAGAGAGAAGCAAAAGGGATGTAGAGACAAGGCAGGCACAAGCATCCCACTGCAGAGGGGCCTCAGGGGGGCCCCGAGCCAGTCCAGCCACTGGGCAAGGACAGCTCAAGCCCGTGTGTGAGCCTGGGGCGACTCAGGATGTCTTATTTTGCAGCACTAGGGCCAATGCATGGACTTGGTAGATGCAAAACCTCTCCTCAGGGCAGCCCTGGTGCCACCTTTGCTTTGCTTCTTGTTTGGGACACAGCAAGGGATGCGTGTGGCTGGGGCAAACCTGGTGAGGGCAGGGGGACACTCAGCCCTGTCAGGAGCAGGTCATGGACACCCCAACTGCCCCTCAGCTGACCTCCATGCTGGAGCCCTGTGCTGCCACAGACCCTCCCCTCCAGTGCAGCCACAGCCCGTGGGCAATGTTCCCCTCCCCAAATTAACAGGTCTTTGGTGTTACCTGTGCTGCTGGCAGCTGGGCTCAGTGCAGCAGGCCCCATCCCACAGTTCCCCACGAGAGGGACGGAGCAGGAATAAAGCCCTCGGTGGTCTCAGCCTTCAGCACACCCTTCTCTGGGCTCAGTCAGGTGCATCTCAGGGGGGACCACCAGCAGGCCAATACCCACAGCTCCAGCTCAGACATCACAGAGCAGCCATGGGGGATCACAGCAAGGATGGGCAGGAACTGGACAGGGAGGTGATGGGGGCAGAATGCCCCATACCTGGGAGTCTTTCAGCTCCTGATCTTCATCTGAGTGAGAGCACCTCCATGGAGATGCGCAGAACAAACAGTCTGGCCCATGAGCGGTGAGGTGGCTACAGAAATCCAGAGGTGGATGCCATCTAGCAGGACACATGCTCTTCTCCAGGCCACTCTCCAGCCTGATGTTCCCAGACCTCCCAAACGGGGCAGAGAGTCCCCTCCATGCCCAGGCTGCACACACAGAAAGGCTGTGCTGCAAAGCCACCTGCCATGCAGGTCAGCACGGCCAAGCTGCACGGACCAGGAGCCGCTGCCTTGTATCACACCGAGCAAGGGAAGCACACGGGGAGAAGAGAAAAGTCAGCACTGTGCCAGGGGAGCAGACAGATGCTGCCAGCATGCAGATCCAGCAGCCCAGCACTGAAGCCGCTGCCACTGCCCTTCACTCAGCTGGGACCCTGGGCTCAGCTTGTGCCTGGTCAGACAGGAAGCAAAAGGAAAGAGTAAATAACGGGGAGGGGGAGGGGCTTAAAGCTCCTGTTTCAACTTTATTTAGCTCTGGCTCTGCTCAGAGCCACAGCACAGCGGACTCTAGCCTTCAGGGAGGGGCACAGGAACCCCCTGAACACACCGTGGTTCAGGGTCAGCCCCCATCTCCTGTGCCTTGTGCCCTGCCCCTGAAATGTTGTTGGGGTATCTGGCACAAAGGCGTGAAGAACAGAGAAAGCCCCTGCCCCACGCCGTCCTCGGAGGCTCACAGGTCGCTGCTGCAGCCGCGGCACAGGATCTCCTCGTTGGCAGGGATGAAGCCCTGCCCGACCAGCGAGGCGCCGCAGCGGGCGCAGTTAAAGCAGTTGTGGTGCCAGTGACGGTCCTCAAAGGAGACGTATTTACCACCACCAAAGCCTACGGGAGGGAGAGAGTGCAGCGTTAGGACCCCTGGGGAAACTGGGGCGAGGTGCCCGCCCAGGCTGGGCCAGGGCTTCACACGCAGTGCTGCGCGGTGGCACCCGATGCCTCCCGGCACCGAACGCATCTCAGACAGATCTCCACTCCCGGGGAGGAAGAGGACCAAAGCCATTTCACACCAGATTTTTGCAGGGTTAAGATCCTTGGACCAGAATCACCATTTTCTCCCCAGAGAATGAATGCAGGGAATGAAGCTGGACCATCACAGCAACCAAGAGGGCTGTCAGGAGCTCTTGGGAGCACTGCGAGAGCAGCTCCTTCCAAGGACAGTGAAACCCTGGGAAGAGTCCTCCTGCCACCAGCCCAGGCCTGGGCTTCTGCAGAGGCTCTTCAGGAAGCTTCCTTCCTCTGCCACCAACAGTTGCATTTGTCAGCTGTGACCCCCTTCTCCCCAGGACTGCAAAAACCTGATAAGGACCAGATGGGAAGTGGGGTGCCCAGGAGCTGCTAGAGTCATCCTCTGAGTCAGCAGCTGATTCACAGCTTTGCCTGCCTTCTCAGTAGCAAGAGACACAAGCTGAAAAGGGAAAGGTCAAGCAGGGGAGGACAGGAAGGAGGCCGGGCTCTCTCAAGCATTTCTGCAGAAGATGAACCCCTACTTCCCCTGTCTTAGGCAGGTACAAGAGGTCCAGACTCCCCTGCAGCAGTTGGTGCTCCAGCTCCAGCTGGAAGTCTCTGGCTTTCTCTGCGAGCAAGAGAAAGCTTTTCTCTCTGGCTTTTCTCGGCCACATCTTTCCACAGGATGTGGCAACTAGACTCAAAACAAGGCAAGCTAGAAACACAAGATCACGCTGTGAGGGGTCACTGTGGGGGCCTTTACCCCTGGGCAGAGGGAATTCTTCCACAGGGGCACAGTTCACCACTCTGAAAGATGTAGATGAAAAGACACGAGGCCTGAGGACCACTGCAACAAAGAGATCCTCTCTCATGGGATTCCTCTGGGTTGTTTCTGTGGAGGATGTGCCTGAGGGCACCTTGCACTCCCCAATATTTTTGCCAGGGGGCCTGAAGTGTCTGGAGACATGTGAGCAAGCCTGCATGGTGGAGACACGTAGAAGCATCATATGGGCCTCAGTCACATTCACTCAAGAAGGCAGCTTTACCCAGAGAAGTCACCATGTGTCTGGAAACAGGGCAGGTAGGTCAAGCCCTGCTCTGCAGAGGAGCAAGTTCACCAGGGCCATTTGCTCACCTGTGATGGGCTTCGTGCAGGCACTGCACTTCTTGGCATAGAGGTTGCCAAAGCACTTGATGCAGTACGGGTTGTCATCCTGGGAGGTGAACTGCTGCCCGGCCAGGGGGGTCTTGCAGCCCGTGCAGACAAAACACTCCTTGTGCCACGGCTCATCCCGGTAAGTCACTCCTCCCTTGGTCAGGGTCTGCGGGGACACGGCGCACGCTGGTGACACACAGGCAGGGGGAGCGGGCCGCAGTGCATGGCCAGCAGCTAGCTGGGGTGCTGGCACCTGAACCCCTCTCTGGGCAGCTCAGAGAGGAGTGGGAACATGTCCCTGGGTCAGAGGACTCGGGGGCTTTGCGCTCTCAGGCCAGACGTACCTTTTTGCAACGAGTGCAGCGAGGAGCGAACTTGCTCTCGTAACAGGGGACACAGTAATAATCCTTCTTGTCTGGGATGAAGGACCGTGACCCAATGGGCTGCTGGCAGCTGCTGCATATGAAGCAATGCTCGTGCCAGGTCTGTCCGTTGTACTCCAGCTTGCGGGATCCTGCAGAGAGAGCCGGTCAGTGCCAGGCAGCGGCAGCACACGCACACACGGGGGGCACGGGAGGCTGCCCAGGCTCTGCGGCCCTGCACCCCCCACCCAGCTCTGTGCCTGCCCTCCCCACGCAGCATGGGACCACAGCAAGCTGGAGAGGGGAGGCCCCAGGCCCAGCCCACAGCAGCTTGGGGAGGGCTGCGGGAACATGCCCCCAGCACTGCACACAGGCCTTGGCAGAGAGCCTGTTGTAACCTACATCTGAAGATGGTGCCAGAATGGCCAAGCAAAGACACTCCTTTGCCTCGGGTGATCTCCAGAGATGCTCACACACCTTCAGTCATTCCTTCTCCTCTTGTCAGCACACACCAGAAAGTGCCCAGGGAACCCTTTGTTATCTCCTCCCCAGCTCACTTCCCCACAAACAAAATGGGAACGGGCAGACAGGGCTGCTGTAGTGATTGCAGCTCGGGGTCCTGCTGTCCCATCAGACAGGCAAAGCGCCTGTCCCGCTCCGAGTGCTGACAAGGAGGCAGGAGAGCAGAGACTCATCTAATGAGGCAGGAGAGCAGAGACTCATCTCTCTTCCTTGCTGCCTCACTGTTGGACCCTGCAGCCCTGGCCGGTGACACTGGGACTAGGAACCAACTGCAGTGCTCGAGTCTGCCCATTCCTACCTGGCATGACCGTCTTCTCGCAGGCAATGCATTTGGAGGAGAACTCGCTGCAGTAGCAGTCGTTGCAGAGCAGCTCCTGGCCCTGGCAGGTGAAGGGCTCGTCGGCCAGCGAGCGGTC
>NW_008588496.1:0-1408 GCF_000691845.1 Merops nubicus
TCTGCCCTTTCCTTTACGTGTGTGCTTTCTTTTTCTGTCTTAGTGCTTCCCATGCGAAAGTGATCTCAGAAATCCCCCCGCGAGCTGGCCTGGGCTGTTGTGCAGCGGGGCGCAGGGGCCGTGCTGCCCCTGGCCTGCTGGCAGTCCCGTCTGCAGCCCCTTCCCTCGCCGCAGCCCCGCCGCGGGGTGCTCCTCGCCCCCTCCCCAGCAGATGTCCGGGAAGCCGGCAGGTTCCCAGCAGTGCCGGCCAGGGTCCCTTCCTCAGGAGAGCAGAGGGCATTGGTTTGGGGTAGGCGATGGCTGTTGGAGGTGGGCAAGCGGGCAGCATCCCCCTGCCAGCCCTGCCTGGGGACCTGCTCCCCATGGGGGGCAGCATCCCAGCGCATCTGGGACGCGGCGGGGATGCAGTCACCGCGGGGGGGGGATTAACACTTCTCTGACCATCCTGAGTCCTGCTCCTCCCAGGATGGGGCTGAAGTGGCTCATCCTTGTCCCTCAGGTTGCCGGCTGTTCCCAGCTCGCAGACCCTCAGGGGGGACTCTCCACTTCTACTTCTCCACCCCCTTCTTGGTGGTGGATGTGCAAGCCCCGGTCCCCCTCTGCAAACCCCTTCCCCGTGATGGAGCAGCAGTGCGGATGGGAGGGAAGGGGCTTCCCTGGTCTCGATTCCCATCCCTGGGGCGGAGGTGTAGCCCCATCCTGCCCCGCCAGCCCAGCCGGGCTCTCCTCCAGCCAAAGCAGGGGCGTAGCTCCAGTCTGCTGCGGGTTGGCAGCAGGGGCCGGTCTAGGGTTTCGCTGAGCCGGCTGCCTTCGCTAATTATTCCCAGGGAACGTGTAGGGGTGGCGAGCCCCCGTCCTGTGCCCTGGGCTCCGTCGCCTGCCACACGTGTGCCCTGGTACACGGCGCTGCCCGTCCTGTGCCAGGGTCCCTGCCCCAAACCCCCTCCTGCCACTGCCTGGGGCTCCTCTGTCGACAGCAGCCCAGAGGAGGAGCGGTTGTGGGGTGGCCAGGGCCTGGGCAGGGGTTCAAACACCATCAAAAAGGGAACAGAAGGTTGCTCCATTGCAAGGTGTCAACATTTAATTAGTCTATTATTGCAAATTATTAGATCTTGTGATTGTTTAATTGATCATATGATTGTTTAATTGGGCATACTGTACAAGGGCGGAAGGGAGCTACCACGTAATTAGCCCCAAACTGTGCAATTAAATTCTTATTAATACCCCAAACAGCAGGGAACATTCAAGCCTTTAATTAGTGATTAACAGGAGACAGACAGAGCTTGCAACCGAGTCGGCGCTGAGGAACACTGCAAGTATTGAGCTGGGTAAGAGGGGGGACCCGTCTGCCCCGATTAGCGCCGGGCGGCTGCGCCGGGGGGTGAGGGGAGGGTCACGCGTGCTGGGG
>NW_008588498.1:0-5446 GCF_000691845.1 Merops nubicus
GGCATCGCTGCGCTCTGCGGCGCTGCTCACCAGGGCCCCAGAGCAGCCGGCGTGGGGGGCTAGCAGCTGGGGCTTTGGGCCGCTGCGCTGGGGCTCTGCATACCCCGGGTATGTGGACAGACTGGAGTCCTGGCAGCCCTGCCCATCCCTGCTGCTCCCTCCCTCCAGCCAGGCCCCAGTGGGTGCACGGGCCAGGGAGCTTCCCCCTGCTCCTCCTGCACCTCCTCGAGCTGTGCGGGGGCCGCGGGGCGAGCTGGGCAGGGACTGCTTGCACCAGAAGAGACTTCTAGGAGGAGAGATTAAAAAAGGTCCAAAATGTTTGGATCTTCTGTAACACAACCCCATAATGATTAAGAAGAGATTACTCCATCAGCTGATCTGCTCCTTGAGACAAGGATTTTGTCTAAATTTCACAGTGCCTTCAGGTTTTCCTGTGGTACATAGTTGTACACAACTTCTGCAGTAAAGGAGGATTGAGGCTTAAATTTGTCCATACTCCAGTATATGAGGTACACTCCAGGTGCATCCTATTTATTGTTGTAGTAATCAAACACCCTTAATTTATGTTCTAATTGGGATTAAATTGTCATTATTCCTGAAAACTCAAATAATACTACTGCTTGATTGCCTAAGGCTGTTACCATGCCAGGAAAATCCCTGCAAATAGACTTTTTGACAGACTGCATACCTAGTCAGTGGCAAACTGGCAGCTACACAGTTTTATGCAAAATTAAAATGCGTAATTCTTCCCTTCTTTTTGGAAAACCTTATGCACATTTGTAGTCTGCCAGTTATCTGAGCCATACGAACATCCTTCCATACTGAGGAGAAAAGTACATGCTCATTTTAGGTCACTTTTTTCCCCTGTCTGCTGTTTAATATTAATGACGTGAGTTGCTGTGTCAAAATATTAAGTAATTGTAACCTGTATGGGAAAGGAATTTTATTTTAACCTTTGAAAAATGTATTTGCATGTTTTAATATATATGAATAATGTACAAAGTCAGGCACTAAGGTTATTTTCAAAGTCGGTCATTTCAGGATCAAGCTGTAGAAAACAATAACAGTGGTTTCTTTTCTCTTGCTCTCCCCCTTTCTTTAATTCCTCAGGATTCAGGAAATAGCATTGAATTCTTATGCCATTGGGATTTCTCACTAAACTTCAAAGCTTAATTTAGTCTCTGCTGGAATGAAGAGAGGCATAAACAGGCACAGTGGAATCCATTTAAATGACTGGCTGCAAAAGAAATACAGTTTCTAAGAAAAAAGTGTTCTGCACAGTCTTTTAATAAGAGCAGTACTCGCTCGGAGCGCCGTGGGGAAGCACAGCCACGCCCCCATCCTGCTCCCCGCCGGAGGGTGCTCTGCAGGGTGCAGAGCTGTGTGCTCCGGGGGGCCCTGCACACCCCTGGGCGTGCCGCTGGCTCGGGGGGCCGAGGCAGGACCTGGTCCCCGTGCACTCACGTGTGCGTGTACTTGCACGTGCTTGGCACTTCTCCAGAACATCTTTTTAATAGGGCCAGTCAGCATGGAAGATTTGGTTTATTTTCCAGCGTATTTGATGCTTCATGAAGGATGCAGTTCCACTCCAGACTGCTCCTTTATAACCCTACTCGTCAAAGAAATGTTCTTTCCATTAGCAAGGTGTTTCCTTTAAATCATTTCCCTATCTGTATTTTTTTTATCCATTGAGACATGAATTTTCTTCTATGAAGTGAGCTGTATAATTTTGTTAAGACAGTGCTAAGTGTTTTATTTTAGAAGCATTATAGGTCAATGCAGACTTTCAACATATCTTAACAGACCAAAGGCTATGATCATTTCTTCTGCATCTGCAGTGGTTTTATGGTAATTGCTTGTAATCCACTCGGTGCGTGTCTGCAGGAACTGCTCCAGCTATGCACTGTTTCTTCTGACCCACCCCACTGAAACAGGGCTGACCTTGAAAGATCTCTCCACCATGGCCCACACGAGAAATTTTTTCTCCTTTTCAGTAACTGTAAGAGCTTGCAGTTACATAGCATCTCCTGGCCACAAACCTCAGTGCATCACGTTTGGCACTGCTGAAAGGCAGCAGCAGAAACCAGGTGGGCAGCCAGGTGTTTTTCACTGCACTGGGGCAGGACTTGAAGGATCTCTTGCCAAGGCTCTGATGAGTCTTGAACCTCAGAAAATCCTTCCTGGTGTCCCCAGAGTGGGCAGGAGACAGGATCCAAACTGGTGGCTGTGGGCCACCCTTCCCTAGAGAGGAACAGGTGGATCAGGCTCCAAAAACAGGGGAGAGACATGGTTCTGTGCTGAAGGGGCAGTGGGGAGAGAGACCAGCTTGATGAAATGAGGTAGCATTAATTAGAATTGATTTAGTTTGAAAATCTTTGGGCCTACCACACCATCTTAACTACTGCATAAAACATTTCATTTTAATAATGCACTTTAATTGTATCTCTCTTCATTTATGGGAGTGCTTGACACTGTTTGATGTGACAGAGAGCAGCCGTTCTTCTCTCTGCTGCTCTTACAGACAGTGTGGCCAAAAGTATGCCTTCATTAGTGATGACCTTGCCCCGTGTGTAGAAACGATGTACTTTCTGACATGTTTCTTGCATTTTCTTGGACGTGCATGTGACTTGCTGTATTTGTATGAAAAATAGCATTATGGTGCCACTGGAGAGGCTTGCAGATTGAAACTGAACCATGGTGTTTGGTGGTAGGCTGAGCATTACAACAGGAGGGACTTCTGACCTGAGAACCATTAATTGAAGATAAATAGATGCTGTAAGGAACAAGAGCAAATGCTGAGAGATGGGTATGTTTCCTAGTCTGAGTATGAAGAAGGCTAAAAAAATGCTTTCCTATCTTGTGGTTCAAAGGGGAAGAGCTGACTTCCCATTATAATTTGAGAGTCCATTATAATTTGTACATTTGGAAATTTCTTAGGGTAATTAAACGCTAATATGCAAACGAGTTTCAAAGGGCTGGTTTCCTTAAAGATTAGTCTCAACTACCCAGGGTCAAAAGTAAATTATAAGTAATGCAGTTGGGAAGTTGGATCTTTCTGGCTGAACAGATGTCACAACTGAGAAAAGCAGAATCTCAACTTTCCCTATTTGAACATCTCATTATATTCGAGGCCACAGAAAGACACATTGGGTTCCAGAGAGGTGACACGTAAGGTCTCATGCTGATAATCCATCCTTTAATTATTTTATGGAGGTTAATGCTGCTGTAGTAGAATAGTAGCTTGGTCTTGGCAGTGAATAATAGGTTTTAGTAGAAATGAGTTTAATGTAAAATTAATAAAGCAGTGCAGAATAGCTGAATTGCGTGTAAAGGCTGGTGATGATGTCCATGCTTTTTAGTATCCTTTAAAGGCTTTATTTTGGAGTTGGCTTCCAGGAAGCAAAACCATTTTCTCTCCTATTATGTAAGATTTACTTTTCCCCCCATTTTTTCCCCTTTCCCTATTCTATAGAAGAGTGCATGTGCACTTGAGGAGTAAGTATCTAACTGAGATACCAACCCGTCTCCTTCTCTCTTTAGAGGCTGTCTGCTGCCTACGTGTCTCCCCCTTGCCCGGGGAGAGGGGCTCACTGTTCCCATCTGTGAGGCTAGCCTGGCAAAACTTGTTCCTGCTTTTGTGTCATTACAGTGAGTGTCTGTAGTGAGCTCACACCCACATGGCAGCTCCATGTCTGGCCTGGCTCTGGGGGAATATGTCTGCCTGCATCATTCCTGCCTCTCTTTGGGGATGTTAGCTTGATCAGCCAAGCTTTTCAGTGTTGAAGCACCTGGGGAACGTTGCTCACTGACATGATGGACCTTGAACGGGTTGCAGAGTGGTGGGGAGGGTGCCTGCAGATGTTTTATGCTGTAGGTCCCAGCAGTGGCTATTCTGGAAGGAGAGGAGAGATGCGAAGCGTGAGTCACTTCTTCGAGAAAAGCTGGTCGAACTTGGTGGTGTGGCAGGAGCTCTTGAGTCTGTGGGAGAGAGTCAGGGTAACCTGAATCCAGATGTGCAGCAGGACTAATGTAGGCACAATTTAGTGGAGAATCTTGGTTCCAACTTGTTTTTTGTGGCAGTTGTTCACTTTGAAAAATGCAAGTGTTAAACTCTTCTCCCTTTTCAAACGCAGCACCTCTGTTTTGTTCTGGTTGCCTGCTTATGACTCATCAGAGCCTTAACTTCCTGAAGAAACTTTAAAGCTTGAGGGAATTGCATGCATGTTTCTATTTGTAATATGCTACTGTTGAATACAAACTAAGAAGGAAAATGTACGTGGAGTGAACATCAACATGTCTTTGAGTGGCATGGTGGATGCTGCTTTTTTTTTTTTTTTGGACTAAAACATCTTGGATAATTAAAGTTCAGTGTGATAAGCATAGAGCTTGTTGAGTGTAGGAAAACCTGCCTTGCAGGGAAATAGCTTGGAGTTTTTTTAGGATTCATCTGCCTCGATGTTTCACTGAAATGGATGCAGAGGCAGAAATAATTCAATAAAACCGAACATTGAGCAGTCGGCTTCCCCTGCGTGACAGCCCCGAATGTGCAGAGGCTTCCTACCCGTTAGAGGAAGAAGATTCTGCAGCCTTCTTCCTAGAAGAGCAAGGGGCAAAAGGCAGCCCCTGTACCTCATCTATTAAGAATCGGTTAGCTACAATGTCTTTTTAAAATGAGCTGATTTTTGGCATGCACAGATATAATGAATATTCATAATTTTTTTTAGCCACCTGAAGTATTCATTACAGGACAGGCACATAATTAAGTAGCCTTCCTGAGAGTTCACAGACTGTCCTTGCTGTCACCCATTACAGATTTGAAATAATCGAAGTATTTTTTAAATGATCCTATAAAGCTAAACCAGGCTAGAGAGGGAATATACTAAATGTCATTTTCATAATCTGTGGTTTGTGGTGGATCGAAATTCTGGTCTATGATCTCACACGTGATTCAGTGAGGCCAAGAGCAACTCCTTCCTGTGAAATCTGTGCGCTTTGCAGGGGCTGGGCTCAGCTTCTGCGGGACATGACCCATGTCCATCAACAACAACCGATGCCCAAATGTACCTTTAAAAGCATTTTAATGCCTAATTCAAAAAGAATCTGCTCTTTACTTGGTCACAGCAAAGATGACGATAGTCCTGTGTTGTAGAACTCTACATTATTCCCTTTGTGGCATCTGTCTCAGTAGCGGGGTGTTTAAATCCTGTGTGTGGGCCGTGCTCCTGTGCAGGGCCGCGTGGTCCTGAGCACACCGACGAGCCCGGTGCGGGGCGCTCAGGCCCCCGCGTGCTCCCTGGCCTGGGGGTTTGTAACGCCTCAATGAGACACACGCAGAGGTAGTCCAGCTCCCTTTATAGAAATATCTTATTTTATTAAAACTAGTATTTTCGCTCAAGTTTTTAAGGAATCCTTTATTTCACATGAACAAAAGCATCTCGTGGCAGGG
>NW_008588498.1:5499-11178 GCF_000691845.1 Merops nubicus
GGGTCGCCCCGCCACTGCACGGTGCCTCCTCTGCACGGCACCCGCGGCCCGGGGCAGCATCAGACACCACAGGGAGCTGCCCAGAGTTAGAAATAAAATGCACGTGGCTGCTGGGGGTGGCTCTGGAGAGCAGCAAGAAGTAGCTTCATGTTTTTCATGTTGGAGTGCCTTGATCTTCCTCCAGGGATGGGAGGAGAGGTGTGATCCTGCCCGTGCTGGGGCTGGCAGGGCTGGGGCTCATCCCCTTTGCCACCGCTCCCCGGGTGGTCTCAGCTCACATCAGTGCTGCCCGGCCACGGCTGCTTTGTGTGCCAAGCGCACCGAGCACGGGGACGTTTGGCCCAAGTGTCTCCCCAAACCCACCATGACTCTCCAGGCACACGGGCGAAGATGCAGAAACCTGTGCAAAGCACATGGAATGGGCAGCAGCCCGTCCTCTCCCACCCTCCTGAGGCCACATCTCAGGCCTGTTTGGGGCTGGTGAGAGTCAGGGATTTCCACCCTGTTGGCAGTTGACACCCTGATTTGGCTCTGCTGAATTTCTGTTTTCTCCTGTGGGTCCCCTGCTGTGCACCTCACCGTGGGGGGGATGCTGCAGCCACCCACCTCCCTGTGGTGCTCCTGTGGCCCCAGCCATGCCGTTCCTGCTGGGAAGCCTAGAGTCAGTCCTAGAGGTGCCTGGAGTCCCTCTCTGCCCAGAGCATCCAGGTGCCTTTGCCCGCCGGTGCTTTTCTCCACTTGCACCTCTGGCGCTGCTGTGGCAGGTGACCTGGCTGGCAAAACCCAGAAGGCAGCTAGTGGACTATACTAAGATGAAAGTAACTGAGTTTCTTAAATCTTTAGATGAAAACTGTTGATCAGCGGTACAACTTCCTTCTTCCCCTCCCCGTTTATGTACATCCCTTTCCAACAGTTGCTGTGGACGCCCAGGCAGCCCCTGGCAGGCCTGTGCTGGCAGTGGGAGGGAGAAGGCAGGCTGCCTGCTGCAGGGGCAGGGGTGCTCTGCTGTGAAGCTCTGAGCTGCTTGCGCAGGGGGGGCACACACAGGTAGACACTAATAGCTTTTTGCCTTGGTTTATAACCCAATTTCCATCCTTCATTGCTTGCCTTCTGGAGCACTTAGTGCCCTGAAGAACACCCAGGAGTGGAGAGAATTTGTGCTGCTCAGCCAGCTCCACGAGTATCTTTGCTTTAACAGCTATAAAGCTCTGGCCTGTCTCTTTTTTTTTTTTTTTTTTTCTTCTTTAGAAAAAAAAAATGTATTTTTAAACACAGCAGAGTGCAACCAGGCTATCATCTTGGCACATACTCTCTGGGCAGCCCTGTGAAGTTTCTTCCCCTCAGGGCTTCATCCACTGTCAGGATGTATCTGTTGATAAGGTCTTTCATTTCCTGGGTGAATGGCTCAAAATCCTTTTGCTTAGCACCAGACCTCTTGAAATTCCCATCCCTGTTGTTCTCCACGCAGAGCAGTCGGT
Source organism: Merops nubicus (assembly GCF_000691845.1). Classification (NCBI taxonomy): domain Eukaryota; kingdom Metazoa; phylum Chordata; class Aves; order Coraciiformes; family Meropidae; genus Merops; species Merops nubicus. The sequence continues at coordinate 6,978 of NW_008588498.1, forward strand.
CCTCTGTCACTGTCATATTCAGAAACTCCACCATTTCCTTCAGCTTGGGGATGAGGCTCTGCTGCAGGTCCTCGTAGTGGATGATGAGCAGGCGCTTCCCGTACTTCAGCCAGTCCAGGACGTGGGAAGCCCACCACGAGGCGTAGCTGTTCACGAAATCCGGCCACTCTAGAGACCAGGAGAAGGGGACAAGGTTAGCCAGGCTGCTTCAGCACTTTCCCAGACGTTATCCTGTGCAACAAGACCCGCGTTGCTGGGCACGGTCTGTTGCTGCTGGGAGGGGGTGCTGTGCCCACCAGCTGGCACGTGGCACCCCCGGCACAGAGATGGAGGATGCTTCACCAGCTGCCCCCTGGTCACCCAGCCACGCAGGCTTCGGGGTCAGCAGGGCTGGGAGTGCCACGGAGCGGCCCGGGGAGGGCTGGGCAGCGGCCGGGCAGGCAGAGCTGCAGCTCTGTGCGCTTGCTGTGCCTGGTTTGTAGGGCTGAGCTGTGTGCGTGGCGGTGTGCAGCCAGCCCGGGCAGCTGGGCCCCATGCCCCAGGAGGGGGGCTTGAGGCTTGAGCAGCTCTTTGCAGTGTAACTTCCAGCACATTCTTTCATTTTTGTTGTTTTCCTACCCTTTTACGTCCCTTTGAATTGCAGACTGAGAAGGAGACAGGTTAATTTTTTAACATATGAGTAAATAAATAATATATAGCATTAGTTCATAGTAAGAATTAATATATTAACTTTTTATTATGTAAATGCAGTGTCAAGGCACTGATCTTGGCTGGAGCCCAAGTTGTTCCTGACTTTAACATGTCTTTATGCACATTTTGCTTCTGGGGAGACTGGATAAGGAAATAGGATTATTAGGGAAGATTCTTCTGTTCCTGGCAGATGGGAGGGATTTCAGGTCACCTATCAGGATCACTAGCACAAAATATACTGAATGATTTTCCTACCTTGGCCTTGGGCATTAATGACACCTCAATCTCTATTTGTTCTCTATGATAATTTAATTTTCTGAGGGTCAAGATAGTCCTAGCCAAAGCTTTTGGGCTGAACAAAGAGCATTTGTGGCTGAAATGTACCATTTGTGGTTTGTAGTGTGGGAAAGCCACTCCCTCCGGACTTTTTCCCTTTTCTAAGGGCTATTTTGTCTGTTTTTTGAGTTGTGACTGATGAAAGGTGATACATGAACTTGGGAAAGAAACACGCTGTGACAGGGGACACTTCCCCCCGGCCCTGTGCTGCATGGTTTGCCAAGCCACAGCTGTAATGCCTAAAATAGGCGTGAGGAGAACAGCAAGGATCCCTTCTCTGCCACAGAGCCTGATCCTGGCAGCCTGTGCAGTGGGGAAATTGTAGTCACGCCGTCTAGCTTGCCAGTCCAGCACATGGAGCGTGGCAGGCGTATTCTGAAGTCTCTTCATGTCTTCAAGGAACACTGGATCTCGGGTCCCCTTACTGCTATTATCTGTGTCTATCTCAGGTTAGCAGCACCTGTGCAGTGCTGTAAAATTGCCTTCAGGAAACATCACGCTCCATTGAATCCTCCAAAACTTAAATTAGATTTCTCACCGTTATTACATGCTGCAGGGGCAAACTCCCTCCACCTCGCGCAGCCTGGGAAATGGGCTGTGCACAGGGGTGTTGTGCCTGGGCAGCTCTCCCTGCCAGCGGAACGACCGCCACCACGGGCTCTGTGCCACCCTGCTCTGCGTGGCGGTGGGCGTGCGGCCAGGCCCCGGGCACGGGTCTGAGTGTTCTGGGGACCAGTCCCGGCTGCGGTGGGACCCGAGTCCCAGCGAGTTTGTTTGCAGTGCTGGCTGGGTTCCTGGGGCGTTACCTTTGCTCTTCCAGGTGCGGTCGGAGGCGTAGCCCAGGTGCCCGGCGTATTTCCTGTTGAACTCTGCCACCAGGGCCTTGTAGGGGTTCCTGATCAGCAGGATCGCCGCGTCGAACATCTCGATCTCGGTCTTGCCGCTTTCGTGTGTTTTCACACAGATGGTCCTTCTGCTTCTCCAGTGGTCTTTTTCTCCTTTAAAACCTGTTTTACAAGACGGGATTATTGGCTTTTTCACTTGATTAGGCCTTTCGTGCTCTAAATCATTCCCTACCGTTGGAAAGTACCAGTTAGTTAAACCTGTGGTGGAGCCCTGGCTGCCAAGCAGGGTGTGTGCTGGGAGCTGAGCTTTCCTCTGCTGGGGAGGGCTGCATCCACGCCTCGCTGCAAAAGGGCCGTGCTTCCCAGGGCTGGTGCTTGGTGCTTGCTAAATGTTGTGCACCCTCAGGGTACTGTCCTCCCAGAATAATTAGTAAAATCTAAAAATTCAACCCTCATGTGTTGACGGGTTTTACCCTCAGGGTTTAGTCAGCTGTTTTTTTAGTCAACTGATCTTTTGGACCAGTGTTTTAGATGGGAGCTGCACATGTGCACAGGCGACATGCAGGTTCTGCCAGTCGAGAGCCTGGCTGTTGCCTGTGAAAAGAGCCGCCTGTCGGGCTCGGCGTCCCCGGAGCCGCCCCCGGAGCCGCCCCCGGAGCCCTCCCCGGAGCCGCCCCTGGAGCTGCCTGCACCACGCCAGACCCTTCGCTCCAGCCCCGTGTTCTGGTTGTGCCAAGCATGCTGTCAGTGACAGCCTTTGCTGGCTTCAAGCGGGATGCTAGAGCGAGGAGGTAAAACCTGGTGCCTGGGAAGGGCTGTGTGTGTCCTGCCCCTCTGGGTACGGTACCTTTGTTGTAGAGGGCTCCGTCGAAGTAATAGCTGCCTGTGTAGTACCCTGTGGCGTGCTCGATCAAATGGCGAGCCCACGTGTTCCCAGCCCCAGGAAAGCTCGACAAAGCAACGAACCCTTTGGATTTGGTGGTTAAGAATTTCCTGTCTGTGCAGCGGGTGTCTGTGAGTACAGAAGATATTTCATTGTTAGTATTGTGGCATTTTATTAATTCCACTGACAGCTCTTGATTACAGGGTTTATTGCTTCTTTCTTCTCTCTTACGAATACAGAATATCAATTTGAGTCCAGTTGTGAGTCAGCTACTTCCCAAAATTAATTCAGCTGTTAGAGGCCAAAGAGATTATCCTCAGAAGAGGTTTGTGCTGGGTTTGTGTTAGGCAATGCTTTTTTGATAGAGCTGCAGCAAGCCACTGTACTTGCCAGCAAGTTGTGATAAAAGCCCCTCAATGCCCATTTGTTAACAGCTATTTGCCTGGCAGGTTGGCTCTTTATTGAAACCCTGAATGTGCCATTACACCTGGAAATGGCAAGTTTTATAATGCAGGAGAAACCCCTCCTACTGAAAGGAGCTGGCTTCAGTTAAAGCTCCAGAAGAGCCCAGGCAGTGACAAGCCCGCGGTGCGTTAATCTCCTGTGGGGGCGAGATGCTGCTTTCCATCCAGGCTTTTGTAAATCCTAACTTTATTTCTTGGCATGACAGTAAAAGCAAGGATGAGATGAAAACCAATCTTGACCCTTTGTGATGACTCAACAAGAAGTCAGGAAATAAATTAGAAATTACTCTTCTCATTCTTCAAAGCAGCCTCTAGATGAAGCTGTGGCTAGAAAGTGCCAGGGCAGGCTGTCTGCTGCTGCTGCTGCTCTACACAGATGTGGGAAGTACTAGAAATTTTGTGAAAGCAAGTGTTCTTCTTACATGATCTTGTCATGTGCTAGTGTCTGCAGTCTACCTATGAACTCAGAGGGGAAAAAAAAAAAGGGTGTTTGGTTAAAAAAAGTCCAGCACCAATCCAGAAAAGCACTAAGTGTGTTTAATTTTAAGCTTGTGAGGAGTTTCACTGAACTCAGTGCAAATCACTAGATAAAGTTGCTGGAGCCACCAAAGAGGTGTAATGGATTGGAGCCTTACTCTCTGCTTTATTTTCCAGCTTTGAAATATGTATACAGACGAATATTTTAGAGGAAGATAGGTAGAGCCAAATTAGCATCTGCAGGGGTGCCTCAGTGGCTGTGCATCGTGGGGGCCGGGCGTGTTGAACAAGCAGGAGTGGAACCAGAGTAGGGGCTCCCTGGCTGCCTGGGGTGCTGCGTGGCCTGGGGCGTGCCCTCCCAGGCTCTGCCTTCTTCTCTCCACCTCCAAAATACCCGTGTTTTCCTGGGGTGGGAGGAGGCTGTGCTGCGTAATGGGGGGATGGAAAGGTGCAGATTTAGGAGCGTGGTGGCGAGGGGGGATTTGGATGAGGGCTGTGTCCCGAAT
>NW_008588499.1:0-413 GCF_000691845.1 Merops nubicus
AATTTGTATTCAAATGAAAAATCTTCTCTGTAGGAAGCCACCCTTATCCACTGGCTAGTAAAGAAGATTCTATAGCAAGAAAATGAGGGGAAAATAATGTGTCTTTTCCCTCATTTCTAATAATTTACAGAGGTCTACACCTGACCCAGCTATTCAAGGCTTCCTTGGTTGTTGATGAGTATCAACAGGCACCTCTGAGGCACAATCCAGCTCATGCCAAAGCAGAAATCTTCAGTTGGTCAGAAGAACCAGAGCACTGAAGTGTGTGTCACTCTTTTTTTTTTGGAGAAGTGGCAAAAAAGTTGATTTTTTCCAGCTTGTTTAGACATTTACAGTGGGGTCAGAGAACTTACACCATAGATTTTGGGGAGAAGGGTAACATGGTGTAGTCTTTTCCAAGATAACAGCTGAGC
>NW_008588500.1:0-14143 GCF_000691845.1 Merops nubicus
CGCTGGACGGAGCTGCGGCCGCGCCGGGGCCCCCGGGCCGACCTCGGGCTGTGAGCTTGCTGTAGATCTGCGAGTTCACCTCCTTGTCGCGCAGGTAGCACCGGAGCTCCTCTGCCGCCTCCCGCAGCACCGTAACAGCAAGAACAAAGCCCTAAAAGAAGCATGGAGCAGGAGGGAGGAACAGAAAGGACGAAAAGGTCAGGAAAAAAATGACATCTGCCTCTAATAAAAGCAATATTTATCAGTACCAATGCAAACAATCCGCATTTCCTTATTTTATCTTCTCTCACTAAATCTTTATAGCAATATTACGCACTGCTGTGCAGAACTCCCACTAGCAAACTGACAACAGACTTGTTGCTTCAAAAAAAAAAAATACGGTTCTCAGCTTCACCGTGACGGTCTGCCAGCACATCTCCAAGCAAATCTTTGTAAAATTTATCTCAAGAGTGTAAATAACATTTCATCTCACTTCATGGGTGAATAACCAAGACTGAGAGCAGTTACACAGCAGTCCAGTGTAAGACAGGATCTCTCAAATCTCAATATTCCCTCCACCACAAAGCCATCGAAGTTAGTTCCCCTAATCTGGGAGATCTCCTTACACAAAAATCTATTCCGAAATGCATGTAACGCTTTTTTTAATATACAGATATATAATGCGTGTATTTGGGTGTATGTATGCACACACTCAACCTACACAAACAAGCACTTAACATACTAATGTGAACTACTCATGGTGTAATTACATATTTGTCTAATTAGGGTTTCAGTTCTTCATTTTTTTGTGTGAATATAAACAGTCATTTCATTTTGTCTTGTCATGAGGAAAACACTCATGTCGCATCCATGACTATATAAAAAATAGCTAAATAATGCCAAACGATTCCTTATATGGGGCTAGTACCACAAAGTAATTTTTTATTAGGTACTATTCAGCTCAGACTCACTAAACAGTTAAAACACTCCTCATCCATTACAGAAGAAAAATGAACTTTCTACAAACTGTATTCTGGAAAATTGCAACCACGTACTGATTATTTCTTAAAATCAAGAAGTTTCTTATTGACAGGAATGGGCAGGGTGATGTTAAAAACTGAGGGTTACATGAAAAACGCATGAAAATATATGTAAATACCCACCTAACCAAACAGGAGATTTTGCCAGTTGCAAATTCCAACTTCAAGTAACTTCATTTCTAGAAAGAAGGGCTGTGCACACCCCTTGCAAAAACCATGTGCATGAGTTAAGCTGAGCACAAAGAAGTTGTGAACCTGACCACCACGAGGACCTCAGGAAAGTCTTGCTATGGAGCACTGCTAACACTACCCAACTTAACAATTCAAATGCTCACTTTTTCTTGAACAATGAAAAATTATGAAGAATGACCTAAAAGCTACTAAGAGTGAAGGAGAGCAATTTCTTTAATTATTAAAATACTGAGGCAAACTTCACCTGCCAGCTCTCACAATCCTGTAATAAAAATAATTAGTCTCTAATTCTAGTACATACATATGCATCTAAATGCATGATCTAGATTAATTAATATCAGTCTTGAAATGCAATGTAGTGTATTTCTGCAATATTTAAAAATGTAGACACAAAGTGCCTCAAGTACAGGCAATTACTCTTTTATTTTTAAATGCCTGTATGTAGTCCTGTATTTACAAACATTGAAAGTAAGAAGCCATTAATATAATACTTTCAGAGAAGCATTTCACCCCTCAGCACTCAGGACCAGAACTGCCTGTTTTGCACAACTGTGGAAAATCTCTTTCCCATAATCAGGAAATCAAGAAAAGAATTAACATTTGTCTTCTATTTACAAGCTGCTTTTGTGCATTTAGATAGAAATTCCTATCCACTTTCCAAAACAAAATAAAAAGGCTTCAGTTCTTTTCCACTTATGTTTTAGCTGTTTGAAGAGTCTTCTAATAATCACCCCAAAATATTCCCACATGTGCCAACTCACTGTGTCATCTCATATGGCATTCCATCCCCAACACTTGTATTAGCAGCCAGTAATGAACAAAGACCTTTCTTTTCCTGCTTTCTGGCAGGTCACATGTCAAATTCTAATTGCTCACCTGGCACAGACAAGTCACAACTGCCTATACAAAACCTAGAAAGAGAGAACGCCTATGTGCCCATACACTTTACTTGTAGGACAGGAACTTATGAAACTAGCATTAGATTCCTACAGCAAATGCAATAGAGCACACACTTGAGAGAGAATTCAGTGAGATCCAGGACTTCTACAAACAGAATTTTAGTAGGAATGTCCCAGTGGTGCTCCTTTCACTTCTTTCTGACTTCCACCAGGGATATCACTATACTTAAAGTCAAAAAGGCAGGAAAAATTTCCTTTGCCCCACCTAAGCTCACTCCATTGAGCAACAAATATTTACCACAGTTTCTCAAATCAGAACCTTGCGCTTTTAAAACCAATTTTCAGTTGGTTTTCTGTAATTTCTTTAAAGTAAAAGTAAAGTAAATCTTTAAAGTATCCTTGGAGATTTTAAAAACTCAGGTAGATGAGTTAAACCAACCTAAGTTTAAAGACAGCTCTGCTTTGAGCCGTTGGACCCATGTCACTCAGCCAAAACTATCCTAAAATACTATAAGCTGAAGTACAGCAGAGCAGTTATTCACATCAAAAGAGAAACTACAGTTTTGCTGAGATAAAAGAAAAAATATATGGGTACCTATATTAAAACATCTAAGCAGTTGGAAGTGGCTCATGCAGTGCATTTTAGAGATTTCAGACGCCCCCTCTATGAAACTCTTCCTCTTTCTGTCCTTTGACAGCACTGAAGTTACTGCTTCAAAACTAATAATTATCGATTTCCTTTGATCACAGGTGAGACACATGGCTATCAAAAGAAAAGGGCAAATAATTTACAGAAGGGAAAGAGTATCTGCACCTTGAGCAACTGTGAATATGTCTGTCTGTTTTTGTATGGGGAAGGTTTGTGGAGGGCTGTTTCTCAGTTTTTTCATTTGTTTTTGACAATGTGGTTAAACTCTGAAGCAGGCTGTTGACCTATCCCAAGGCCATAGGTCAAATGGTTTGGCAGGGGAGCGTAATTTGCCATCACTACGCATGTGGCCACTCATTAAGGTCACTTTAGAAAGGTGCCCTTCAGTCCTTCGCAGCAGTTGCCAGGTTGGTCTGGGCACCCATGAGCACTGGCCCTTGCCTGGTCATCCCTGGAGGGCACAAGGCCCCTTGTGGTCACTGTGGTGAGAGCTCTGCTCTGTGCCTGTTAACACCCCACAGATTAACAAGCTGGAGGCAGAGTCCTCTCACATCCCTGTCAAATCTCTATAAAATAAAGCTGAAGGCCAGAACAGGCACCTACGCTACAACACGTGAGGAGCTGGCCTCAAAAAGTAATCTAACAAAAGTATTAAAAGTGCAAACTCTGGCCCTAGAGAAGAGGCAGCAAATAAAATTTCACCAAAAAGAAACTTTCTTGAATAAATAAACCTTAAACTACGTACCAGAGGAACCCAGTATGTGTAAAGCGCACCAAGCCTCATTTCAACGACAAACTGAGAGCAGGCCAAAAGCAAGAAATAAAGGTTGAAGAAGTATTTGAACTGGTTGAACAATACCTAGAATAGAAAAAAAAAAAAAAAAAAAAAAGTGAAGGGAGGAGATCAGTGGAGTTCAGAAATTATGCATATTGAAACCACCAGAAATATTTTTGCATGCTCCTCTAATATCTAAATGTTAACTTGCAGCAGTTTAAAGTGGTGCTGGACACTCAGGACAGATCTGTGTCTGATTTGCTGCTGCTCTGAGGCAGCCTTTGTAGAAGCACCATCAAAGCAACCCAAACTTTAATAGTTTCCTCTGGCTCCAGGTTCTGCACCTGTCTACAGTAAAACCACTGAAATTGGGGAAGGCATTGAGGCGGATGATGAACAGCAACTTCCTTCAAACTTACCCCAGGAAGAAACGTAAAAAAATTGTATTTCTGATTGTTGATCACATTGCGAGGGTATCTCTGGTCTCTCTTCTCTGGATGGCCAAGCCAAACAGTACGAGGTCTTGGGTCTCTCCTCCCACAGCATCTTAAGCACTGACAACACCTATATAGGGACATTAATTGAAGAGTTAATTTTTAACACGTTTCTCTGACTCACTCACAGCACCCCAGACCCTCTCCACCAGCCAGGCACAACAGCTGAGCACCACTTCTTCAAAGCTGGGCAGACCTCTAGCAGGGCCAGAAATGTGCCCACAACAGTGAGGGCTGGGGAGGCTCCTGTTTGCTTTCAAGGAATCAAAGCATGCAGAAATGTGGACCAAGCTCATCACTATGCTGAGTCAGTGCTGGCTGCTTGGAGAGCTTCCACCTCCTATGAATGAAAGGACTTTAGGAAGCAAGATGTGGGGTACAGGCAGGAAGGTCCCCTCACACTCATCCTGGACTGCAGGTTTTACGGCAGAAAGCTCTCAAGAAAAGAAAAAACAGTAACAGGTGCTTTCTTCTATTTCATCTGTTCCTTGGTGTATTGAAACTCCCTCAAACAAAAGGAAGCTTTCCCATTTACAACCAGAACTTAAATAGGAATGCACATATGTAAAGCAACCTCATAGGTCATAAAGAAAAGAATAGATGGAGACAGATTATCCTTCCTCCCTGCAGCTCCTTTCACAGAAATGTATACCTTTTTAACAGAAGGCTTTAATAGTTGCATATTTGAGTTTTTCCACTTTAAAATAGTCTTGCCAATGAATAACAATGAATAAACCCTCTAAAAATGAAACATTAAGAGGAATCTGAAAATAGATACTAAATGATTATTGCTTTTATTTTTACACAGCATTAGTCATTAGCTCTGTTTATGTTAATGAAAAATTGTATGTTAACTACTATGAATAATAAACATTCCCATCAACTGAGAACACCCATTGTAGATACAGCTACACAGCTTCAGTTTGTTACTTGAGCTGTAGTAATTCATATTTTCAGCTCTTTAAGTGACTGTCCTGCTGCAGCACCACAGCAGAAGCTGAGAGTTTGAGCAGCCCAGGCCAATGCCTGGACCCAACACCACAAAACCAAGCTGCCAGAGAAACAGCTGTGGGGATTTAAGTTTATCCCATTTTCAGTCAGATTAGTCCAATACAAACCCTGATCTATTTTTTTCCCCTACATTTTTGTCTACTTTGTCAGCAGTATCTGTTCTTGTTAAATATTGTCAGGTTTCAATTACCCAGCACAAGAATTACTTTTTATGTCTTGTAATTCCAGTTTTCCAAAAATTGTTCAAAATAAATAAAATACGAACACATCAGCATTCTGGTTTTTTAGTTTTTCAACTCAGGCTTATATTAAAGCTATTTATTTAAAATCATTTCTGGCCTCTGCTAAAAGTTACGTGGAAATTCAGGAAAGCCACATCAACATCTCTTAAACTGGTGTGGTTACTCAAGGATTCCCTCTTTTCTCCACGGAAGATATTTAAAATCCAGGCTATGAGACTGGAGCTAAGCTGGGTCTATAAGCATCTGTATGACCCACCAGTACACAACACCTCACTGAGGATCCCCTCAGCAGGCATCCCAACGTCTTCCCACCGTTGTTGAGTAGCTCTGGACTCACCACAGTTGATAAATAAATCCCAGTGATGGCACGTGGTGCCTATATTTGAAAATCACCCAACTTAAAATCTTCTCCAGCACGTAACTGGCTGTTGTCCATAACAAAACTGTATTTCTTGTTTTGGAAACCATTGCACGGCCTACAGGCTTCAGGCTAGATGCTGCTTTTCTTAACTAAAAGACCCAGGGATGAGGTGACAGGAAACATTCTCTAGAAGAACCTGGAGGATTAACATCCAGTTTGTTAAGTAATGGTAACACCAGAGAACTGCAACTTTTTTTCCTCAGACTTAAGGTGCCTCATGGGGCCTTCAACCCGTCTGCTGTGCCAGCAAAAACTCACCTCTCACACAGATTTTAGCAAATTAGACCATGCACTGCTTGATGTAATGAATCCAAACTCGAGGCAAAGAATCAGAGCATCAGTTACTTTGTGGGAGATGCAAAAACTCAGTAGTAATCCCTCCTGTACCTTGAAAAAGCCTCTCTGCTCAGAGTTGCTGCATTGTACTCTCCAAAACCCTGGAAGGGTCATTTTTCTGTTGTCACTGCTTCTTACTGAAAGCCAATCTCTTCCAAGTCCCCCCTGTTCCTTTAAAAACAGCCCTACTGAATTTCATTGATATTTGGGAAAGCCAGTATCAGCCAGATTGATAACCAAAAGCTCTGACAAATGTCTTTCCAGAAGCCACTGCTAAGATCTGCTCCTCAATCATGGCATTCTACTGCAGAGGTGCAGTTAAATACACACCTAACCAAAAGAAATTAAAAAAAAATATTTCAGGAAGTACACAAAAGATTTAGCCCTTGAAGTCACTGTCTTGCCAGAAGATGCATGCAGCATGATGAACAGAGTTTACATCACTCAGAAGGTGGTTTTCCAAAGATACCATTGGATATAAATAAAAAGTCTTACATCAATTCCTTAGTATATAAAAGGAACAAAAATCAACTTTGCTTCCAGAAGTAAACACGTGTCACCATGTGACTCAGTGCTCCAGGAGCAGACACAGACATTAACTTCATGAGGCTGACTTGGAATTTAATTTCTCACAAGCTTTTAAAACTAGACAAAATGTTTTTTGCATACTGAAATTACTTTGATTTTATTGTATTTTGTGAAGAGTGGAGATGAGCCCTGAAAAGGTACGTTTTCTCTAGTCTGTACTGCATTACTAGCTGAGCCTTAAGTGTACAGGTGCCACCCAAACACAGGAAAGAAGATTTTCTCACTCAAAGCAGCTTTCAGACTGAAATGCTGACAAGATAGCAGAACACTACACAGCACCCACACATTGGAGGAACATGAAATCACAAATTTTAGATGGTGTCAAATGTTACCAGCTCCATGTAAGTCAAAACCACAATTTCAAACCCAGAGTACTTTTAAGATCTTCAAATCTCAGTAACAGCCTCACTGCTTTTACCTACATACATTTATCAATGATCATGTAGAGTTCAGCTGTATCAAAGCCTCTGCGGTTATCAACTCTGACCTCCAAACTGTTCATTTACTGAAGAAGAGAAAATCAGGAGAATGCAGGAAAATCTCAGAGAAGTAAACACAGTGGACAATGTGAACAGTTCAAAACCCTGACAGCACTGAACACCTCGATCAAACTACTGGAATAAACTAGTTGGAGGTGCTTTCCTGTTCAGGTATATACAAGAGGCATCTAACTTCCTGCAGAGTTGCACCATTACTACTGCTATCTCCGCTTACCTTTAGACAGGAGCATTGCTTATTATTCTGCATTTGTAATATTTTAAAGACAGTGGACTTCCATCTTTGACTATTCCCTAGCTAGTACCATAAAATCATAATTAACACAAGTACCCTAAACGTAACCTGCTTCAGAAAGTTGCATTTGTCCTAGAAACTATCCATTTTCTCAAATCTACAAACTTCTTTTTCTTGTTAAGAAAAACTAATTTAGATCCTTTTTCCTGACATGGCCGTATATAATACCCACCACATCTGAAAGGCAGCTACCAACATGCGACAAACAGTAAAGTTGGTGTTAAACACTTAAACTCTACTTCAGAAGTATATTTCATTTGCTTGATACTTTTTAATTGCAGTTTTCTTTTGTGTTTGCAGATGTAAACCTAAGACAAATAGCCACTCATATCCAAAATATATTTTTTTAATGGCAATATAAATACAAACTATGGGGACAAAAAAAAAAAAAAAAGTGCTTTTTCTTTCTTTCATGATGGAAAAAACCACACAAGATTAGTTCTGACTCCATGTTTTAATGACTGTGAATTCAGAATTACCTCTACAATAATGCTCCAAGTAAGAGGACTTGCCCAAGGGAGCAAACCTGGTGTCCACATGCCTTGTTTCATCACAATGTGCTTCCCAGTTACAGTCAGCCCTTGCAATCAGACATCTGAAACCAGTTACCTTTGTTTATTTTTTAGGCTGGGTTTCTTACAGGGACTGTACTCAACAGCAGAAATACCTAGGCAACTATATAATAATATTTACAATAGGATAAGGCTCAAAGTGGGCTCTACTACAGCTTAATAAATTTTTTACTTGTGCTGTTCATTTTTTTTTCCCACAAAGTAAAATTACCCAATATGCTCCAAAGAACTTTAGAAATATCTGGGCAGATCTTCAAACCAACACCCAAATCTCCAAAGCAGACTTCCAGATATTTTAGTAAGTTCAGTGACTTATCAGCATTTTTTCATGAATGTATAAGAAAACAGCAAATGAACCCCTCAGACTAACCAGAATGTTTTACCTTAAGAGGAGTGCAGCAGAACTGTTTGCTTACAATTATATTGTTTTTAGTGTTTTCCAAGTTACTGTGAATTCACTACTCTGAATGCTAACACCTAGTATTGCAAAACTGCTTACACTTGTGCATTTCCTAAATGAGATGGCAGCCCCCAACACTTACAGCACCTACAGAAGCAGGGAAGTAGAAAGCAATTGCAAAAAGATGAAATTACCCAAAATTTAGCACACATTCTGCAATCAAAGCCACGACCTCTCATAACATTATCACCACAAAGATACTTGTTGCTGTAGGAGTTTTAATTTACAAACACTGTGCTGCTGTAAGATTGGAGAATCAGTCTAAAAATAACACAGTTCCAAGTATAAGCAAGAAAGAGCACAGGAGAATCTGCTGTGTAAAAATAACCATTTTGTGACATCCCAGCCTGGCTAAAGTCACAGTTTTCACAACCCCCTTAACTGCCAGGAAGGCAAACTGAAAATCTATAATTAGACAAACAAAAATTTCCCACCTAGCAAGTTTTTGAACGCAATTATGAGTAGTATCAATGCTCAAGTAAAGAATATCCAGCATTTCTACTAAAATGTCTCCCTGCATAGCCTTTTAGCATGAGGTTAGCCACAACATAGAGGAATTTGTAAATAAATAAATAAAAAGGTCCTACTGATGAACATGATACTACAACCAGCAACAACAGTCACGTTTTGCAACACTTTAACTAAGGAGGTTTATCAGCACTCAGGAATCCCATTACCTCATCATCTTGTAGCCTCCTCCAGAGCTGTAACACTGAGCAAAGAACTCAAGCACCCTTGCTGAAAATCCCCAAAAATCATTAAGTTCTTCTTAATCATTAATCATTACTTCTTAATCATTAAGACTTCTGTGCCATACACATTTAGAGAGTGTTTGTTACGAAGACATCTATAGTCAACTCCAGTGCTGGCATTTAGCTCTTACCTATTCTGTGACCTTGTTTTTCCCCTTGTCCCACAAACCACTCAGCACACTGCCTGTGCTCTGCTGGCTGGGCACAGAGCAGAAACCCACGATCCAATCCCCGAGCCAGCAGGGAAAGTTAAGCAGTGATGGTTATCTCTGCACACTACTTGCACAACTGCCAGCCCTTGGCTTGTGGAAATAAATAAGAAGCTTTTGGTAAAACTACAGACATTTCCCAAGTACAGAACCATGTATTCATTCTTATAGGCAGATGCTTTCACCCTCCAAAGATTGCCATAATTTTCTTTTTTTTTTTTTTTTAAACTCTTCAATGGTGTCCTAAACTTCATTAAGGAATAATACATGACTAATCTCATTAGCTCTACTTCAAAATCCCGTATATGACATCTGTGACTCTTACAAAGTCCTTTACACACACAGGAGTGGCTGCAATGGCAGGTTGTGTTTTAACAGACTAATGGCAGGTTTCATTAACCTACCCAGGGCGAAATGCAGACAGGACAGTTTCATTACTCAAACCATTTCTGTCTTATATGTGCCAATGTTGCCATGCGAGTAAGTAGCAGTCTCCACAGCCACTGTTCTTACTGCACCAGGTTGCGCCGGCACAACATGTGGTGCAACACTGATGAGAACCTGGTGCTCAGTGGCACTGCACAGCTGCCACCCACTCACAGAAGCCAAAGTAAAAGTCCTCAGAGCTGCCAAGGTCTTGTAGTGCAGCGAGAGACAACCACACATAGGGTGCAAAGTTCTGTGCTGTGCCCCTAAATATCTGACTTTAGATGCCCACACGCTGGACTGACAATTCATACTGAGAACAAAAAGGAAAGAAAAGGCATAAAGATGGGTGGTGAATCTAACAACGAACATTTCAGGCAGTTGCCTTTTCTCTTTCTCCTCTGGAGATTGACTAATCTTAGCCATGAAAAAAACATTCTGGTAAATCCATTCAGTTGTGTACCAGCAGCAAGGTACTCCGAGCACATAAAAACAAGTACACAAATGTGTCTTCAGATTAGGCTGGTGCTCATTATATAAAAACTCCTTCTGAATAGGGCTATCAGCTTCTTCCAGTTAATTTACCTGTCCCTCTCAGTGAGAATTTCAGAGGCACTGCATAGTTCTGTGATGTACTGTTTCTTTGGACACCATCCCTAGTTTTGGATACGAAGCTTAAAGACATGGCTGATCAGAGAAGGAGCTGATCAGGCCATCATGTTAATCCAAAATTTTCTGCTGAGGGCAAGCTCAGCGACACTGGATGAAGCTGCCTGCTTCTGGCAGGAGAGAACTATTGACATTATCAGGAATAATCAAATACGTTCCATCAGGAAATCAGAAAACTATGTCCTTGAAAGGGAAAGACAGATTGCCTAGAAAAACAGCTGAAAGTTTACATTGCTGCTTAGAGACGCTGATAAAATTAACACTTACTTTCCAGGAATGGGAATCACAAAGTTACAGAAATGTGAGCAGTTTTCTATAAATGTTTAGGAATACATATTCCTAAATATTTTGTCTTCTTCAGTGTTGCAACTGAAGCACTGAAGAACAGCATTGCAACAGCCCCTGAAGTATAGTAAACCAACAAGTCACTGCACACTGTGAACTTTGAAAAATTATTATCTTACAGAAAGAACATGGAAAACATTTGGAGACCGCTTATGGTGGAGAAGCTTATACAGCATTGTGTTCTTCACAGTCTAAACCGTAACTTGGCAATAATAACAACAAAAAACAAACTCACACACCCCCAAATAAAATCACAACCACTCAAAAGCTTCTCTTTCGATTTCAACTCTGCCCAAAACTTTGAGCATTTTAAGTGATGTGGCCCTCAACCCACACAGGGATCTAAATTAATAGAAGGTGCTGAAGAACAGGTCTGCCATGTACTTCACTTGGGATGGTATTTGTTTGTAAAAATGCATTCTTAGTGATGATGAAAGAAGCAGAAGTATGACAGATTGACTGCCAGATGCCAGATTAACATCCATTATCAAGAAACAGGTTTTATTTATAAAAGCAGTATGTCTGATGAAGCAGTATTTGAGAGAGCAAATTAAAAATGCTTTCACAAGTTTTTCATATAAAATAAACCTAATGGGAAAAAAGTGTCACATTTGTCTACTACTGGGCCAGTATTGGTCAAATTGATATAGTTTATCAACCTACTTAATTCTAATACAAGCCCACTTCTCAGATAATGGTTCTCACAAGCCATGCTGTTAATTCCTTAACACCTTTAATATACAAACCAACCTTTCGCATTTCATTATTTTAGAAGCCTATGAAGAATTTTCCATTGATATAAAAAAAAACCAGAGCAATGGACAACCACACAGCCCTTTTACGCACCTCGACATGACTCAAACATGCCCATTTCAGACCATGTGATGGTGCAGCTGGGGTGGCTCAGGAAGGGGCCAGGAGCCCTGCTATTGCCACAGCCCACCCCTGACCATCCATTCACCAAATGCTGCAGAGAAAACAACTTGTCTGTGCGAAACCAGCACAGCTCTGCACGTGTCCAGGCACACCCACATGCAGGCAGACGGAGGGCAGGCGCTCTCATCTCTCTCTGTTGACTTAGAAATGGCATTTGCCATTTTAAGCAGAGCCAGAGTACACAGGCACATACAATGGAATGGCTGCATGAAATATTGCTGTAATGCTCCTCCTTCCCTGTCTCATTCCTCATTCTTTCCCCCATTTCAGGATCAAGACCTTTTTACATTGCAAAAGCAGCACAGAAACAGCAGTTTTCTGGTTTCAAAAAAATGCCTTGCAGGATTGTATACTGAGAGCATAAGCTATTTAGGGAAGATCTTGTGTCATGCACTAAAAGGAGCATCTGGGGTGCTTCAGGAACTTGCAGCTCCTTTCCCGTCAAAGCTCAGTCCCTGAGAAACTCCAACTCACTTGCCATGACACCAACAGTCCTGCTGCAGTTAATGCTTATCTTTTCCTCCTAATTGGCATATTTTACAGTGATTTTCAGAATGCTACAAAGCATTTGGAAGAATATCACTGAATTCAAGGCAGACAGCTGCAGAATTTAGAGCTTAAATTTTAATGGCAGCAAGAAAGATGCACATTAAAGTTATGCTTAGGAACAGATAACTACTGGTTTATTAAGCACATGGTTTATCAATGACACAGATCTCAGCTGTCTGTACCATCATTTATCTCTGCAAGACTACAGTGCAAGTTTTCTCCCTGGCTTCTCTTCAAAGTACAGGCTGAAGTTATAATGAAAGCCTTGCTTGGATGACACCCGCCCTACAGGAGAACTAGGTATTTTTTAGTAATGTCCATGAAGATTTCTATGAAGACCTTCAGTACATGAACAGAAATCTGTTTCCCACTCCAGAAGACCACCCTGACAAAAATATCTGACCAAGAACTTATCTCCACTGTTGGGGCAAAAACCCCACAGTAGAAAGTGCAGTCAAGGCTATGCTCAGGTGAAGCCTTCCAAGACTTGCTTACCCCTGGGTTTTCATATGTATCAAGGAACATAACTTTCTGAGATGAGCAGAAGAAAGAAGGTCTCAATGGCTTCAGATTCCCAGGACTCCATCCTCGATGTGACACCAGGGACCCTCCCTGCCTTGCTGGCTGATTTCTTCTTTGCTTCTTAGTAACAGTTTGAATTTGCTCAACTTTGATGCTTTGCTAGCCACACTATCATTTGATCAAACTACTAACATCTCACAGGCTATCAGTAAAACAGGAGTTCCTAATATAAGTCTCATCCCCAAACAGTGTTACCACACCAAACAGAAACCCCAAATCCAAGTTATTCAGAATGCTATAGAGAAAATAAAACTATGCAATGTTCCTTCACTACGTCATACTGCCAGAACTTCTTGGAAGTTCTGTAAACATCATGTCTGTGACTGTTAATCAGGTAGAGTCTGCAACCAACGAACCACAACTTAGGCTAGATGATGGCAATTTTTATTAGCGATTACTAACTGCATCATAATACACAAAAGTTTCTTGGTAGACATTAGAGAACTTTAGGAAAATAAATCATTCAAGAAGCTTTGAGAAATTTCGCAGGCCTCCACCTCTCCCTGATCCCTTTCAATCACATCACCAAATTTAATGCCACAGTGGCTGCACCTTGTGGAACTCACCCAGTGATGCATGTGATACAGGCACTGGGGAATTACTTGCTGCATCACATCCCAGCTCAGTATCAACTGCCAGCAATGTTGCTTACACCAATTATCAGAAAAATGTTGACAATAAGAAATAATTCTAATAATGAATAAACTATGTTTATTATGAAATATTATGAAATCATTTCAGTTAAAGGAATCTGAATCAGGACCATCAACAAAAAACATAATAAAAAGGGGGAAAAGTATAAGCTTCCTCTTGTTCTAACAGTCACAATTTCTTTTGATATTTCGGGTTATTTTGCTATTAGCACTATTTTTTAAAAAAAAAAAAAAATTAATTAGCCAGGGTCAAATGAAACACTGCAATAACAGACAGCCAGGTAGCTTGGGTACCCTGTACACCCCACTGTGTACAAACCAACCTGTCAGGGCAACTGTGCAATTTCCTAATGAAGCAGTATGAAAGAATCATTTTTCTTATGTATGGGAATAGCAGTATAAGTATATCCATACATCTCCTTTAGGAACATATCCCACACCGAGGCTATTGTACTACTTTAAGTGGTACAGCTAAAGAAGAGCCTTCTGCGTTCAGCTGGAGCACTGTCACAGACCCACAAGCACCGTTCCTGCTCCAGCGCTATTCCTCAGCCAAGGCCGAGCGCTCGGCC
>NW_008588501.1:0-331 GCF_000691845.1 Merops nubicus
CCTCTCCTTTCACCCCAAACTTTCCCCCCTCTCACCCCCAAATTCCCCGTTTTTCACCCCAAACTCCCTCTCCCCCCTCACCCTGGGGCACTTTGCTGAAGACCTTCTCCATCTTCCTCATCACCACGTCCTGCAGGAAGCAGTTCCGGGACTTCCTGCCCAGCTCCAGGGGCAGCAGCTCGGCCTCCTGCAGCCGAATGTTCTCACACCTGCTGGGAGGAGCCCCCAAAATCACCCAAAACCCAAAAACAGCCCCAAAAACCAGCCCAAAATCCCACCCCTGAGACCCTGCCTGGCCTCCGCCCTCACCCCCAAAATCACACCCTGGGGT
>NW_008588501.1:548-820 GCF_000691845.1 Merops nubicus
AGGTGGGAGAAGGAGTTTGGGGTGAAAAGAGGGGAATTTGGGGGTGAGGGAGGGGAAAGTTTGGGGTGAAAAGAAGGGAATTTAGGGGTGAGGGAGGGGAAGAAATTTGGGGTGAAAGATGGGGAATAAATTTGGGGTGAAAGGAGGGGAATTTGGGACTGAGGGAGGGGAAGGAATTTGGGGTGAAAAGAGGGGAATTTGGAGGTGAGGGAGGGGAAAGTTTGGGGTGAAAGGATGGGAATTTAGGGGTGAGAGAGTGGAAGAAATTTGGG
>NW_008588502.1:0-30545 GCF_000691845.1 Merops nubicus
CAATGTAAAATCTCTTTTGCTCAAGCCTCACACGGGGCACCAATTATGTCCTGGTTCCGTGTAAAAAGGGGTTCAGGGCAGGACCCACACAGAACAGAACTGTGTACTCGCCTCTCCCCCCCCCCCTCGAGAGAGAGAGAGAGAGAGAGACACTTTTTAGAAAAAAATGAAGTATATTGTTCAACAAGGAACAGAAAACGAAAAAAGGAGGTAAGGAAAATAATATATATAAAGACCAGGGGAATAATACAAAAGATAAAATATACAAAACCCTCAGAAATGGTTCCAGGGTCCCACGGAGTGAAAGGAGAACTTTCCTCTCCGAGCTCCAAGGCAGGAGTGAAACAAAAAACCACTCCCTGCCTCTTATCAGAGTGTGTGTGGGAAGGGGAGGGAATACAATGGTTTCACCCCCACCCGGGGTCCTCCCAGTTGCTGGAAGGTCACGCCCCCATTCCAAGCCTCAAACCACAACAAACCTGTTGGGAGCATCCACTTTATTTGTATTTAATGTCACTGTCACAGCCTTCACGCAGAGTAAACCCAGATCTTGAAGAAAGCTTAAGTGTATTTCCTGATGCTCCTTTTTCATGTTCTCCACTGTCCTCCTTTAAGGACTACATTTTCTCCCCCTCTCTTCTCTTACAAATAGTGACCAAAACAAGCTCATTTACTAACACAGGCTCAGATGTTTCTTAGACTTGCCTCTTTGTGTCTGTAACCCCTGGCTGAAGATTTCTTGTGTAGCCCCTTTTGCATGCCTGATGTCCAGCCCTTGCTCAGCCTGATTTGAGCTCTTCTGCTTTAGATGGATCTTTTGGTTTTTCTGTTGCTTCTAAGTGGGGCACTGAAAACAAGAGGGACTTAGGAGCACTAAGAATTAAGGCGTTTTAAAAAATCTTCTTTACCTTGTCTTTCCTGCATGTTTCTTAGCTTCCCCATATCTGTTTCAGACAAAGAAACTGTGTGACAGTTTTCCTCTGACTTTTTCACTAAGCCTGTTCTTGTGCCTTTGCTAACCCCTGATGTTTTTCCTATTCCTGCAGCTTTAAAATCATTTCAGTTGGCAAAGACCATGTCTTCATCCTCACATCCCAAACATTTATCACCCCTCACCTTGATTTCTGCTCTGAATTCTCTTCTCCTCACTGACACATTCAGTTTGCTCCAGACACTGTTGCCCACTCTCCTGAAACACCCCCTCTGCCTCCTCCTCCCCAGCTCCCCAGCCTTTTGGACTCGCTGAGCAGCACAAAGCAGGAGTGGCAGTATCATTGCATCAGTTTAGGTTGTGCCAGGCACTGTACAAAAATGCACATACAAAGATAAGGACTGAAAAAAAAAAAAAAGTGAAGGCAAAAGTGGATGAGGTGACTGTCATGTGAGTATAATGAACACATCACTGACAATAAAAAAATCTATTCACCACTTATCCAGCTATATTTGCCTATTAAGATAATGTTTGAGATTTAAGAGTATATCAGTTTTAAGAGATGAAAATGATTCTGTTGACCAAAGTCTGCACATCTCCATGTTGTTTCATGAACCACATACTCTACAATAATGTAGGAAGACACCGTGCTTGTTTATATAAACTGCAAATTTTTAAGAGAATGTTATAGCTCCATTTTCTACCTGCTTTGCCAGCAGCAATCTAGCCATGTGCATGGGCTGCTGCTTCTTTCTGGTCCCTCTAACAAAACCTTGATTTTCCTGTTAGGACCGTGCTGGATTAGGATTTGCTTTGTTTAGAAAAGACTGCTCCAGTGGCAGCTGGTTGTAGCAGCTCATAGTATGTAGCAGGCTGTAGTGCTAATAAATGAATCCCACTAAAGGATTGTCTTTGCTGCTGTTCTGTAGTACCTTCTGGATATATCTTTCAAGGGTCTTGGATTTTTGAATTAAATGCTCTCTTATCATTACTACTAGAAGGAGTCATCCTTTCCCCTTGTTGCTATTGTCCCTCTGCTGTGTGACACTGATGGTACTGTGTTTTTTCCAGCTCCATCTAATGACAAAGACTTTGCTGTCTTGTTGATCCTAACCAGATCCGCTTTTCTTGCTGAGGTGCAACCAGTCCCTACCACTTTCTATTTAGTGCCTCACTCTCTGGACTGTGGACACCTTACATGCAGGTTGTGTAAGAGTGGGTTTTTGTTTAGCAAGTTGTCCATTTAACTGGACGTTTTATCTTGTATGCTGTCCCTTGCTTCTACATGGGACAGCAGTGGGCACTGTCCTCAGAGAATTTCTGTGCTCCCTTAGACTCTGTGGCAGACTGCTTCCTAAGGGGTGTATTGCAGTGGTTCGTCATTGCCAAGCAGGGATTCTGCACATTTTGGTGGCCATGTGTACTGGCAACTTGGTCTTTCTATTGCCTTATGGTACCCAGCAGCAGATGCTTTTGGGTGTGACTGTCTTGAATAAATCTCACCATGTGGAAATCTACATATGTGAGTCTTCTTTGGATCTCTGTATAATCATGGAGATTTATTCAGTATACTCACTGGACTTTGTGGCATGATTCTTTTTACACTGAAGACAAAGCCTACAGGAGGTCATTTAAATAGCACCCCGAAGTTGCCACCAGATTTTCCAAGGGAGATTAGGATGACTAGCTCAGATTTAGAAGTATCTGAGATGTCTCATACTAGGTGAGATGTAGGATCCCACATAGGATGTGATTCATCCTATACTGTACATATTGCCACTGACAATGCCTTGGTCTTCCTTCCAGCCTCCCAACTTTTCATCTGGCAAGGATCATTCAAATACCTAATCTTACAGCATGGGTGACTGACTGAGTAAGGCAGAGCAGAGACAGGCCAGAAAAATCCTTCACTTTAAAACAGATTACATAGCACTCATTAGTATTCAGTATGGTGCAGTAATGTATCCAGAAATAGTGTACTCCTTATCACCAAAAGGGAGCTGATCTGTTTTGATCTCTCCCAGAACCTGAGAGGGGATTTCATTAAACAGAAGTGTCTCCATTTGGTTATTGATCACTCTGGTTATTGCACACTTTGTATGGTTGCATGCTGTGTGTATTCTCTCCTTTGGTCCCTTGCGCCCAGCAAATGAATAACAGCCTATCACTGAGCAATCAACAAACCTCCATCAAGTCCAAACAAAAATTGTTTCACACTGTCTGCAGCAGGGAAACTGCTTTCTGCAGTAAGAGATGTCTGAAGGAATAAAGTGTAATTATAGTTCCACCTAGAGCTTGGTCAAGCTCCATCTGTTCTGCTGAGACGAACAGTACAGCTATGAACTGTGCCAGGAGCTGGTATGTAGGAGTCTGCTCAAGCTATCAACCTGTTGTTTTCTTCTGTGAGTGTGGTTCTGTGATTTAGTGGCATTCTGATACACAGCACAGTGAAGCCACAGGGAGTTTTTCCACTGACTTAAGTAGGTTTAATTCAGGCCCCAAAATAAAAATTCTCTCTTAAGAAGGCAGGATGTACCAGAAGGCTAAGGAGCTGCGAGTGGCTTATTCATTGCATTTGCTCAGCTTTATGACTAATGCCTATGTCAGTTAACAAGTTTTATTAACAATATAGTGACCTTGAAAACTCTGTACATCTGACTAACTCATTCTCTTTTATGAGTAAGTGCTCTATATATTAAGCAAGGATGTAATTGAAATGATGTCATGCAAAGTGACTTGAAGCTTAAAATGACTTAAATAATATATGGATTGCAATTTCACTTGAAACTGATGCAG
Organism: Merops nubicus; assembly: GCF_000691845.1. NCBI lineage: Eukaryota > Metazoa > Chordata > Aves > Coraciiformes > Meropidae > Merops > Merops nubicus. Next base: position 3,728 of record NW_008588502.1, read on the forward strand.
TTTTTTAAACATTGAAAGAATACCTTAAATTACTGAAATTAAGGGTAGCAGCCTAGTATCAGTGTCAGGGAAAATATGTGTATAGTGAGGTGAATATTAAGGCTATTAATCATAGTTATGAAGCGCTATGTAGTACAGAATTATTTCAGCACTGGGAACAATTAAATGTGGATATGATGAATGTGGGGTCTATAGTTTGCCAAATTTGAAAATCTGTGTGACAGTGAAAATGGATATCCGTTAAATGTGTGGATCATAATGCTAATGTTATGGCAGGTCAGGCTGAATATGAAGTGAGGCTTAAAAGATGTTTCATAGAGAAGCAAGTGCAGAGAGCTGGACAATCACTGTATGGTTATGGGGAGCAGCTAAGATGCGCTGTATCAATGGTGAGGGTCCAAATGGTACATCACACTCCGACCCACTCAGAAATCTAACCGCCCTTTCCTTCTGCCCCCAAAATGACACCTCACTGAGCTCAATCAGCACGTCTACTTAGCCATTTAAGTTCTTTCTCTTCCTCAGAAACTTGTATGCCATAGCACAGGTGTGATATATGCAGTGTGATCACACCTCCTGAGGTATATAAGCTGGCCTGCCTGCTGTTGAAGCCAAATTTTACACCACTCAGCTAAATATCATACCCTTTCTTTGAGAAATGAATATCCATACGTTTCTCTGCACATGCATGTTGAGTTTTGCCCTGCATTATAACTCTGCAGTCCGTAGCAACCACCAGTGTAGCAAACTAAACACATCAGTAATGCACCACGATTGGGCACCGCGACTCCATATTCTCCTTGACAGCCTCACGAACTCAAGAAACAGATACCAGGACCCATGTGCAGGTGAGACCTGACCTCCTTCCGAATGCTTTCTTAGTTAAACCCTTTATTTAATCCTACTTAAATATGCAAGGACATTACTCCTGTGTCAGTTCCTTCATTCAGAAGCACAGTACTAGCATGGCATTTCCAAATTACAGTGGGCATGTTCTTTCACCACAGTGCTTAGCTGCAACTGCCTAGGCTTCTCTTATCTCTTTTGGAGATCCAGCACAGCGCTGTTGCCATCATGTCCTAGTGAAAGGGCTGAGCCCAGTGCAGGCAGGAGAAATAGACCCTGTGAGCACAAGAGCCTTCTGTCAAACCTGCTGCACAGATCGCAGTGGTTCGCCAAGATGACCACCCTCCACACTGTGTTCCAGCCAAATCTTCTTCTGGGAACCACGTGATTCTCCTGTGCTGCAATGGTTGGGGAAAAAAAGCAGCAAGAGAGACAACTCCACCATGGAAGTTGGTGTGGGAGGGATGGAGGAGGGTTCTCAGGAAACCTGGGAAGTATCAGCAACTTTCTTTGCAAAGACTACTCAAAATAGTATCCATCTGAGTAAGAGCCAACATCTCTATCTGTGAGTCTCCTTAGGTCCTCTTCACAAACAGAGATCGAATCAATATAGTTGATGGACTCTGGGACAAAATTAGCCCCTTGGTAAACTCCACATCTAAGAGATCAAATAAAACACACCCAAAATATCTTGTAAAGCACTGGAACAGGCTGCCTAGGCAAGTGGTTCAGTCAGCATCCCTGGAGGTAAACACGTAGACGTGGTGCTTAGGGACATGCTAGAGCCATGGACTTGGCAGTGTTAGGTTAAGGGTTTGACTCGATTATCTTCAGGATCTTTTCCAACCTAAATGATTCTATATTAATTTCTGTCTCTTGAACATGAAGGAATTTTAGATTCAAGTTCAAGCATCAATGGTGACCATGTACACGTCTGAAGCGTAACCTGGGTAAGACCAACCTCTGTTGTCTTTACTGAGAAAGCCACATGTTTTTCCCAGAACACTGCTAAGCAGGATTAATACTTAATTATGAGTAACAAAACCTCTGTATGTCAGGTTTATAAATGTTAGGCTTTCATTTAAATTGTTAAATGCGTGTGGCTATGTGTGCATATAGAGCATTTAAATACACACGTAGGCACACATACACAGCTATATCCAGCTATCCCTAATTTATATCCTAGGTGCTGCCTAAAGACCCTGACATATAAAAGCAGTTATTTTAAATATACTAACAAAAGCTCTAAAATAGGAGGGTAGTACTGTCTGTCAACTTTATTGTTATGTAGATGTATTCCATCACCATTGTAGCTGGAAATCCATTAGGCTACACCTTTCCTTCAGGACTGTTTATGCAATGCTCCAGATTTTAATTGATCAAGTAAGATGACAGGCAGTCCATGTAAATGGAATAAATGCTACTTCAGAGAAATGTGACTCAGAGTAAAGTGCCATTGGGGAGGTTTTCTGTGTTATATCTACCAAAGTGAGTCACTATGGAACAAACTGCTACTTTTTGCAGGCAAACCTTTATACAAGTTACTGTGAAACATCAAGAAACTCTGAAACATCACCCTTGTTCTAGAAATCCTCTTATGTAGAGGGAAGCAAATCTACTCCAACCTATTCTGACATGAGACGCTAATCCAAGTCGTCTTCTTTCTCAGTTTATTGGGGTTTACTATCTGGCAGTGTTTTGCCCAGAGTAGAGGAATCTTCTGGTGGTGTTAACATTCCTATTAAGAGGTTTCCAATGTACAAAATATCTCTACATTCTGTACATGAATGTTATAGCTGACTATGCTATTGCAGTTGTAGTCTTGATTGATGTTGGCAATATACTATATTCTTAAGATCTTAGTGAACACTGTTAAGGTTCACCATGTGATGAAGCAACCTGAAGAGAACTAAAACATTCGTTACAAGCAAACCTGTAGCAACTTATGAAGTCAGCCCCAGTTTTAAATCTAAAAGAAATATTAGCATTTTTTGAAAGTAATGCATAGCTAAAATACCTTGGAAACCCCAGCTCTGCCCCTCTAGCAACAGCAATCCAGCTTCCTCCTGGCAGAGCTTCTCTGAGACGTATGTTCTTTAAGCCGACGCACACTGTGTTGCCATTAGGAGATGACTAAAGATAGCTAGGAAAATAAAAACTCATTCTGTGGAGAGTGTCATTGCTTGCTTATGTGGTTCTTTTGAACTTTAATTAAAAAATCTAGGAAGAGCAACTGTAGCTTAGAGATCATGGCAACACTGGCACATCATGAAGCATTATCTTCTCTTTGTTTGACCAGGTGTACATTATGACTTAAGCTCTTACTGAGGAAAGGTATAGCAGTACGTTGCCATGAAAAGTTTCAATGGGTTGACATTTTCTGACAGCAATATGAAAAGCTTAGTGAAAAAAAGAAAAAAACAAACTTAACCAGCTCCAGTGAGGGTATCTGTGCTATTGTCTTGGCACAATAAGTGTCCTCTGTAACTTAGCTTTTGCCCTTTGATATGTTTTCTTCAGAAAGGCTTAAAAAAAGTTTCCTGTAGCTATTGCTGCTATCTCCCACTAAGCTAGAGTGCTGCATGGCATTAATTCCCTTCCTCAAAGTTAATGCTGAGGAAGTCAATAATACAATGAAGAAATGATCTTAAGCTGCATCTAAGAACCGTTGTTTGCTAGGAAGGGAGCTGGAGGAGAGGCTTCACTCATGGTTTGCACCTCTGTGGTTGAACGAGAGAGAAACACATTTCTTCCCGCTCCCCTTCCTCCTACACCATCAAATAATAATCCAGGAAAATATTTGAAATAAGTAGTTCTTTGATAGAAATATGTATCTTTAGTTTCCTTACTTAATTGCAGGGACTTTATTAGGTGGAAAAACCCTCAGCTTTCATTTACATGAATTTATATGAATTAAATAGATGCAAAGAGGATCATAAAAACATGAATCCTAAAGGCTCAGACATCAGAAGGCAATTAAAACTCGAGGCTTTGCACATACTGGGAGAAAGAGCGGCTGTACAAAAATAACTTTGAGGAGGATACTTTCATGGCAGAGGAATGGCTAACTCCTACATGCAGCAACACGTACATGAAGCCTACTTTTTGTCAGGAATGAATTCAAGGGTCCCCAGGGGTCCTGTGTGAATACCGTCACTCAGCATTCACAGCTTCAGGTGCAAGAAGATCCACTGCCATGTGCACTTAATCTTTCAGAGGAGCCTGGGAAACCCAGCCTGGACACACTTCATTTCAGAAATCTTCTTACAAATCCATATTCACCCCACTACAGGTTTCATAGAGAGCCCTTCACTGGGCAGATTAGTTAATTCTCCTCCTCTCTTCCTCCTTTTCCAGCAGCACTGGTCTCTAGAGGGTAAGGATCCAGGCGATCATGATGATTTCTCCTTCTGGTAGATGTGGATACCCCTGGGCGAGTATCTAGGCCACCTAACAATATGAAACAGCATGGTCCCAGCCCTTTCCCACACAGCTCGGGCATTGCTGCATTGGCTGCTGAGTTTTCAGGGTCTCTAAAATAATCTTTTTATAACGCTGCTGCCAGAAGAACACAAAAAGCACTTCAAATTCTATCTCTGATTTAAGTATTTCTTGACCTCTGTTTAAATCAGGTGCAAAACAACAACATCTCCAGCACCACTGGCCATATCAATTAGTAAAAGATATTTTAAGCAGAATTCTCTGTGGGAGGCTACATTTTCCCATTAGAAACTTTCTTCTCCTTCTTGATTATTTCTCTGTCATCACTGGTGTTTGTAATTTGTCTCATTTGTGAGAGTGTTGCATCACTAACATGCAGCAGATATGTAAGGAAGTGACTAAAAAGGGGTAAACTAGTTCACAGTAGGAATACAGAAGTATACCAGGCTGTAAAATGGATCAGTCGGTAAAAAGGAGGTCCAGGTATGAGGCCAGAACCTCACAGCTATATATTTGGATGTATATTTAATATGACTGCCTCTTACTAATTTATTCCTTCTCTGAGCCTCAAGTAATGTTATTCCACTGGGAGGCTATGCATGCATCGTGTGGGCATAGACTAGGTAAAATCTGGGCTTGGCATGTTCCCATCCGAAGGTGTGGGAAAATCTGATAATTCATTAGGCAAGAAAGAGCAATAATAAAATTCTTTTCATTGTACTGAAATTAAAACAAAATTGCAGAAATTACTTCTGCAGCATGCCACCAGCCTGATCCTTTTGAGGGCTACAGTTTCAGCTAATGTTGCAGCAAATTTATTTACCTAATTCTGGCAGGAGAATGTCCCTCAGGGCTTGAGAAGTCAGCCTCCCCTACATTGTATTTTCTTTTTCTCTTTAAATTTGTTACATTCAGGTTTGGATCTCACGGCTTTTCCTGTGTTTGTGTATGTTTCAGGTAGTTCCGCTGAATGAATCATGCTGGAGTACCATGGTACTTGCAATGTTACAAAGTGCTTGATGCTGTGAGAAATCTGGGTGTTCCACTTTGGTGTTAGTGCATCCGTCCTCCCTCACGATAGTCAGCACTGAAATCCTATGAATACCATGTTTGGGTCATGTGCTGAAGAAAGACAACCTGGAAGAGTCCCTTTACTATGGCAACTTCTGTAAGCCAAAACGTGACTGACAAAAGATGTGAAAGACCAGATTTCTGACTAAAAGCAAATATAAATCTAAATCACTAAAAAGGGTTTACAGACAGGAATAAAAATACAATGCATCTCTGATTTTCAGTTTTCTCTTTAAGTCCTCCTAATTAAGCTGTTTAGACAATGCATGTTGCATACATGAAGTCAGTGAAAACATAGAAGAGAGGTTGGTGAAGTTTGTTCTGTTTTGTTTCCCTGAGGGTTAACGGGGGGTTATTTTCAGAAAACAATGTAAGACGTGCATCAGTCAAAAACATAACAGTGGCTGGAATAACATTGTTAAAAATGTGAGTGAATCTTAATGTAGAAGCACAAGTATTGTCATACTGGCTTCCATATATCTCTGGCTCCTATATACCTCTTACCCAGTAGACTGGCTCAATAAAGAAGCAAGTGGAGGATCCTCAAGGGAGGAGGCAAATACTGCTTTTTACAGGTCATTATAGAATAAGCAGCCTACTGGGAGGTGTACTCACTCAGAAGGCATTCCTTCTCTCATTGTTAAATCTTGCTTTGTTGTGGTGACCAGACTTTAAATCCTTTTTCTGCTCACAGACAGATTGCTTATTTGAGATCTGCAACAAACCCTCAGTATAATCCCTTCTGCCATTTCTTCCTAATCTAATTCCCCCTGCTGCCAATGTGTGCTGAGCAGTGGGGAGGGTATGGGTGGGTTTTGGTTCAACCCAACAACGACAAGGTTGGGGCCCTGCCAGTCCTGGAAGGTTGTGGAGCTCTGAGGGTTACTCGGAGCACACAGGAGAGGAGCTACCACAGATCAGTTACCATCCACCTCAGGCATCTGAACTAAATACCTGGTTTTTAACTGGTGGTACTAATTTAGACTGACATTATCTCTAATTATTTCTGCCAGCCACCACTCCACATGCCATCTCCCACATCGGGACTCACTCAGCTTTGCTGTTGTAAGTCTTCCTGAACTCTTCTGCATCTTCTGATGCAAACTGAGGGAGGGGGGCAGTGTTAGCTGCAAAGTATCTCATTGTGTTGGACGTTTCCCACAGTAATTAGTAAGCAGATTACATAGCATTCCTGTAGTGAGTATTGTAGGCTCACCTCCTAATGGTATCATGACTACCTAACAGTTTCAGCATTTCACATCTAAATTGTTACAGCCAGTTATATACTACCAAATATAATCCTGGGTTATGTACATTTTTCCTGAGCTTAAAACAGCAGATTATGAGCAGTAGGAAATCCCAACAGCAAGCAGGTGTTTAATCCAATAGCCCATTGCAACTGAGCAGTGTCCAAAGTGAGTCTGTGAGACCACATCTGGTGTAGGAGTTACAGATGATGATTCAGCCCTTGGTGATGAGGTTACAGTAGTGGGCATAACACAAGGGTATAAAGGAACCATCACAATGCCTTACCCCTACTAGCTACAGCACTGGGTAGCCAAAATCCAACCTTAGACTATGTAAAATGTGTTTGCATCACTTGATTAAAAACATGGCAAGATTTACAAAATGGGACTTTTTTTTTTTTTTTTCCCTTCTGTTTGTACTGCATTTATTGCTAGTGGAATAAAGTGAGCCTAAGAGGATATCTTGCATGAAAAAGGCTTGTTTTCTTGAAGGTTAAGTTCATTAAATCAAATTCTGACCTTTTAGAGTTTACATTGGCTGAGCCTTTCTGCTCCCTGGACTTCTAAGTAAAACTGTTGGTCCACAGATCTCACCTCTCCACAAACACTCCCTACCTTCTCAAGCATTAAATGCCCCTCCTTGTTGCTACAGCCCCTCCTCTGCTGCCATTCATCAAAATGCAAACAACTAAAGGGCATTTATGAAGCAACCATTCAAAGACCATGGCTTCAATTCTGAAGGAGATACTCTGCAAAATAAAACCATTTCTGCAATCAGAGATTTCCCAAATCACACAAAAGTATAGTCGTAAGAGCATCTGCAGGTTTATACACACACATATGATAAAGATCTATGTACACACATGCACACTTAAGCTTTAAAGTGTCTTACTTGCTGTGGTGACCATACTGTGTCACTCACCTACATGCATCATGTTCCTTTAGCTCTAGCCAGAGGTGAAGATTGCTGGCTGAATGGAGTCTTTTTATAGCACTAGTCTGTGGGGAAATTCTTCAACAAAAATGTCTTCTGATCACATTTGCAATTCATATATGCTATGACCAGGATTCTATTAATTGAACACTGAAAAAAAAAAAAATCATGATTATTGCATATATTATTAATGACCTTCATGTCTCTACAATAAGCAAACCAGCAATGTTCAGTACCAATGCACATTCAGAGTTTTCTCACTGTGGTTTCTGTACCACTGCTCTTCAAATGGTTATTTTTTCCTAAGGATTTCTAGATTTAGATGACAAATCAAGCTTCTCTAATTGCCAGATTGTAGCTGCTCCTTCACCAAGAGACACCTCACAGAGCTTCTGAGTCAGAGTAACCAGGCAACCCTAAGCCTCTAGACTAGGAGGCAAAGAAAAATGTGTACTCCTACAGTAAGAAGAAAACTTATCATTTCAATTTCTATTCAAAAACTTGTCATAATAGATGTAATGTTTGCTGTGACTCAAGCATTTTAAAGGGAGATATAAAGCCTCAGGCTCCCAAGATGTCCCAGCCAGCAGCTGATGAGTTTCCTGCCAGTTCTCCCAATGCTGCCGGGCTAACTGGAGCCCTGGCAAGAGCTGGTTGGGCAAGCGCTGGGCTTCTGAGCTCTTGCATGGTAATGCCTTTTGATTCCTGTTAACTGTGTGAAGTCATACCAGGGAGATAACAAACGCTAATCTGTTGTTTTTCCTGGGGAGAAATCCCCTGATGGTCTGCTCAAAGCCAAGCCTTTATAGCACAAATTCCTGCAAATCCCAATGATGACCTTCCGCCAAGGGCAGCTGCATAAGCCCAGCTGTGCCTTGAGTCTCTGAGGTTTATCCAATGACCTGACAAAGACAACAGAATCATATTTATTAGGAAAAAAAAAAAACAAAAACAAAACTTAAAAATAAATATTTTTGGACTTCCAAGTGCTCTGTTTATCCTGTGTCACCTGAAAAAGCAAATCTCACAGCTCTCCTGTTTGTCACATCCTGGTACTATCTCTGTTGTCAGTTTAGTGGGTAACATTTTCTAAGCTATTGAAGCTGCCCTTTGCCCTCCAGGCCAGAGCAGAGTGCATCTCCCCTGCAGGGTAGCTGGGAACACATCTGCTGCGAGGCCCATGAGGATATATCCTGTGGACTCTGAGAAAGCCACCTTTCCTTGGCATTGTATCTGTCCCATGACTCTCCAAAAGCATGGTTCCCATGGTAAAACATGGCAGATAAAAAACAGATAAAACATTAAGTTAGGCATAATTCCTGACTAAACTACAATGTGAGAGGGTAGAGATGAGAAGTGGAATGTTAAAGGAGTCAGTGATGCCAACAAAAAGAAAAAAAAAAGAGGCCAGAGGAAAGAAAGGGCCATAAGCACTGTTCATGATTCAGGAGGTGGCTAAAATGGGGACTCAGGGCATGCCTTTGGGTGTGCCCTCATCTTGGATAGTGCTGCTTTGTGCTGTGGGCAGTGCCAAGGAGGACTGCACCCATGGCTTCAGCAAGGAAAGCAGCAGGCTGGAGGGCCTAATGTTCCATGGTGATTATGTGCTTGTCCCTCTCTCATAGGCAGGCATCTCCCACAGCTAGGGAGTCAGAAGGCACAGATGAAATCCACTTTCCACACAAGTAGCACTTTAGGCTATCAAATCCTTGCCCTGATTGCTTTTGGACATCTTGGCTTCTGGATGCAAAGTGCTAAAATAGCAGGAAAGTGACAGATGCTCCTTCTGCAAGCTCTCTAAACTTCCTTTCTCTTAAATGAGATGTCTGCTGATGGCCAGCCTCCTCCCTGCTCGCTTTGTGGAGCTCTGCCCCACTTGTGGGTGTTAGCAGGTAACCTAGGGGCTAGCAAGTCTCTTTTCCACCAGTGGCTGTGGTTTAGAGACTTTTGTCACAGTCCAAAGGGATGCTCTCCTACCTTTAATAAGCTGACATGACATCCCCAGCAGCACTTGGCAACCATGAGGTGCCTCAGATTCAATTACTCAAGACCATCAAGGTCTCAGCTACACTGCAGATAGAGAGTTCCCAGGAGAGCCTGATTTAATCAGGATTTCCTGATGTTTAACTAGGAAGAAGAATTAAATGTAAATACTGGAATACTCTATCTTTGTATGTGTGTGTTGCATTTATTCTCCTGTTTTCAATGCTACAGTTACCTTATGACAGATACTTCTAAAAGTCTTCTGGGACTGCTGCTCCTTGCATGTCTTTGCTCCCTTGTTCTCTCCTCAGGGGCTGCAGCAGTGGGGAGCAGCAGATCTCATCTTTGCTGGTTCCTCTGGCTTCCTCTGACAAGAGTCTGAGGATATCCTCAGGATCTTGGAGGAGCAGGACCTTTGCCTTGCCTTGCCTTCCCTTCCCTTCCCTTCCCTTCCCTTCCCTTCCCTTGGTTTCTTCCTGCCACTTGCACTTTGGGCACTGGCCCCAAGGATTGATTGACACTGGGGCCTCTGTCACAAACTTCAACACCGTCACACATGAAAAAGCTTCTGCTCAGAGCATTTGGCCTCACCAAGTGAAGAGGAAGAGGATGAGGAGGAGGTGGAGGGGACAGGGCACAGGGCACTCTTTACTGGTCCCAGTCCTGAGGAGCAACCAGCTTCATGCTGAACCTCAGCCATGGACCCTAGCTCCATTGATTTCACTGGAACATATGTGGGTGTTTCTATGGTTTGCTGCACGTAAAAAGATTTAGATATTTGTTCAAATGCATAAATTAAGGCTTCAACTGTCCATTTGTTTTAAGTAAAACTGCTCCTGGAGTTCAATGTAGTTTGAGGCATTAAGGGATCTGGGTGGGCCCCATACTGGGTAGTTTTTCATTTCTGCCATTCTTAGAAGCATACTGGATTACAGTGCTGGTGCTTTGTGAAAATTCCCAGCATGTGAACTGCTGTAATCCTGGTCCCTAGAATGCTCTGAACACACACCATCAGGGTGGGCAGGAGAGAGGAGAGTATCCAGGGGGCAAAACTGATGGATGGGCAAAAGGCATCGGGGCAGTGCTGGGTCCTGGCAGCCAGGCTGGAAATGGGTTCAGCATGGCAGAGTCACAGCTCTGTAAGTGGGATGCCACAGGGCCCTTCCCTGCAGCCCTGTCACCTTTCTTGTTGCTGTGTGGATGTGGTGTTTTGTCTCCTGGCCACCAGGAAGCCACCATTGCTGGCAGCTAGGATGGGACTACAGCCTGTGGAAAACATCCACTGCAGATAATGAAGGTGTCTGATGAAATCGACGGCTCCTTCGGGTAAAGGGAGACCCTCCTGCAAACCTCCAGTGCCCATTGCAGATGTTCCCAAGCCTCCTCCCTGCGAGCCTTCCCCAGCATCCCCCCGAGAAATCCTCATCTCACGGGCCCCATACCGCTCACCGCACATCCCCTGCATGGGCACGACAGCACCATCTTATTTCAGCATTGAAAACCGAATTCAAAAGACATTTCTTAAAAAAAAAATAAATTATTTTGCAAAATGTGTGGCCTTACATTTGTGAGGAGGATTTTGGAGGCAAAGAGAGGGGCAGAGCTCCACCTGGTGATACTGCTGCGGCTCTGCCACGGCTGAGTGGGACTGGGACAGGGACACTGTTTGCAGCAATTTGCTGTTGGTGAGGGCTCTTGGTGCTCGTTCTGGCTCCCACTCATAGCTTCTGCTTACGAGGACCCCAACAGTTTTATAAATGAAGGATTTTTAAGGAGGAAAAGCCTGGTAAGGTTTACACAGGTAGGTGTCGAACCATTTCTAGTGTAACATCAATCAAATTGTTCACAATAGTTACCTTACAGCACTACAAAATCCTATTTAGCAATTAAATAACATTCCCCACTTTTATAGGTCACAGTACAGTTTGAGATGTAAAAAAAAAAAAAAAAAAAAAGTCTTTCAGTGCTGATTGAATGCTTAATGAGGCATTCATTCAAATCCAAACTTTTCCAAACTATACAATAACAGTAGGGGATCTAAAGAATGCTTTATTCACAAGTGCCCTAAGTATCTGACATTTCTTAGTGAAATCTGCTGGATTTCTATGATATTCTGTGCTCAAAGAAGAAGCTGAGTCAAATCAGTAGGTATTTGTGACAACACAATTTCTTTATCTATAACTAACTGTAATGGAAAAAGTTCCCCCAAGTGGTTTCTAAGCACACTGCAAAAAAAAAAAAAAAGTAAAAGGTAGATGGCCATGGAAGCAAAAAAAGCCTTTATTTATAGAACAGTTACAAAACAATAGAAAAGAGAGGTGCAAAGTAAGTGAGTGAATATGTAAGGATGGTGCACAGTATGTGTGTCTCGCCTGATTACTGTACTGCTTAGTTTCTTGTTTCCAGGTAGCATTTTGGTAACCAGAGTAAAAGAAGCTGCCTGCGCTTCCAGCCAGGTGTTTTAGCCCTCGGTTTGAGGCGGTGGGGCTGTATGGGAAACGCAGTGCTCTGGGGCTGCCCCTTGGTCCAGGCCGCGGCGGGCAGGGATGGCAGCCAGGGAGGGCACTGCCTGCACGGGCACTGCCTGGATGGGCACTTGGTCACACCCATGTGGCAGCTGCCTCCGAGCAGGCTTGGGAGGGCAAGAGTGAATTCGCACTGCACGCTTCTGAGTTTGTAAGCACTGAAGAGAAAAGGATAAAGGACAGGGCAAAAAACGAAGGTGGAGGCTTAAAACACTCTTTGTTATTCAGCTTTGGCACAGGTGCTGCGTGCTGCTTCTTGTGCTCCTGTGAGCAACCCCGTGGCCTTCCTGGGCCCTGCCGGGGTGTGACGCCCCATGGAGAGCATCACACAGAATACAACAGCAGCATCTATAGCTCACATCCCAGCACTTGCTGAGTCCCTGCAAGTAAAGAATGACAGTAAAGAAGTTTGGCATCCATGATAAAATGTCTGCAAACAGACATAAAGTCTCATTGGTTGTAGGCAACGTGAGGAAGGAACAATTTAACCATATCTGTCTAAAGTACGGGCTAATAAGCAGCACATTTCCCACCCCAATAAAACCATTTTCCCAAACAAGGGTGGATGCAGAGAGAAAAATAAAAAACATTTATCTGAGCTCTGGGGGTCTCATCATAAAAGCAGACGCTGGCCTTTGGCAAAATGCACAGGATAAAGGAACGAGAAGTAGAGCGGAGACAGTGGGGATGTCACACCTAGAACACATCAGCTCCTCATGACTTCAACACCATGTTATTCTCTTACACCCTGAGGGCATTTAGTCCACAAAACAGTGAGGACAAATGTGGCAAACGGAGGATTTCATTTTCAACAACTAGCCAAACTTGTGATGCCAAGTTGCTGACAGCAGTAAGGTGCCAGCCCATGTGGGGGCCCATATAATCCTCTCAGATGGTGCAGGTGGTCATGCGCTACTTGTGCAGCAGAGATGGAAGAGTAGCAGGAGAGAAAATACAGGCTGCAAATGTAATATACCCCTGAATAAGTGAGAAAATAGTCACAGAGTCCTAGAAAACCCTCAGCCCTGTTCTTGATAGCAGCCAAAGAGGAAAACTTAATATTCAGGAATTAACAGCAGGAGAGTAGTGACTAACACAGGCAACGCCAAGTGCTACAGTCTAAGTACTCTAGAGTTAATATTTGGAGCCACTTTCTTTCTCCACACTACAAAAGCATAAAATAGGCCAAAAAAAGTAGTGTTTAAGATATCAGTGTATATAACAGCTACTGTTTGAAGAAAAAGTAAATGGCCTGAAAAAGTGATGACCAAAGGGAGATCTGCTAGAAATTTTTTAATTTTTTTTTTTAAAATAAGAGTTTCTCCAAGGCAAGCAGTTACTCAGCATGGCTCTCCCTACAAGAGCTGGGAGACCCCCTCCAAAATTTGTGCACAAAGGATGTAAAATAAAGGTTTAAATTTATTTTTTTTTTACTTTCCCACTGTGGGGCTGGCAGTGCAGGTGAGAAGAGGAGCAGCCCTTGTTCTTCCCCAGGGTTCAAGCCCTCAGAGCCACACACTTTTTCTTCCTTTTTGAAATTCAGCCTGTGGATTTAGTACCGTGTCCTCCACAGTGGCTGCTCTTTTTCTCATAGCTATTACATCCCCTTTCTGTATTAGTTTTAAAACGTGCACTTTATATGAAATTAGCAAAATGATAATATTTTGAATGCTACATGAGATGCAGATGAGCAGCTTCAAGTGGCAGAGCTAGCCCTAGCAGAGCCACAGGCTGCTGGCCACTCAGATGTGCACAAGGAGCAACTGAAAAGCACAGTGAATGGTGTAGGAGGTGATGAGGAAGCCCACGACCTCAGTGGTGTGGATTTTGGTACCCTTGAGGAGGTAAAGGGAGCTGGAGGGGTCACTGAGGTTTCAGATGACACTGGTTTGGACTTCAAGGTTTTGTCTTTGAGTAAAGAGAATGAGACCATGTGCATTTTGGTCATGTTTTGAGGGAGAGATGTGGGTTTAGGACAAGCAGAACCTCTGAAGTTGTGTTTTCACAGAAAAATGATGGTGAATATTCACTTTCCTTCAGTCTTCCCTCAAAGTCATACTTCAGATCTGGTTTGTTGCAATGCAAAATGTTCTCAGCAGATCAATTCTCCTTTCTCAGTGGGATCACTGAGGAAAGACTATTATTTAATGTTGGCACAGTGAGAAGTGCCCTCTGCTGTGAATAAAGGATGTTTATTCCCAACCAAATGCTTGCAAAGAGCCAGTTGCTCTGAGACACTGTCCTAATTTTTAATTTCTTCAACTCTGTATTTATGAACAGCTCCAGTTCATTTGATTTACTTCAGTGTCTGTAGTTTATTGAACAGCATTCGCAGTACAGTTTGTTTTGTTGTTTATCCCTAACTATCTAAGTTATCATGACTTACAATTAATTGTCCATTATTTTCTATTCCTTTCTGAGAACAGGCTTAAAAAATGTGTTCTTTAACCACTGAAGCTCCCACAGTAAAGAGAATTTTAGAAAATTGTGGCTACGTGAAGGCTGATATTTACTGTGGGAATATTTCCATTGTTGTGTGACAGCAGGATGGAGACGTGGGGTCAGCCTCATTCCCTCTCTCACAGGTCAGAGGAGGAAGCAGGAAGGCACAAGTACATGTAGAGGGGCTGGAGCGTATTTTCTGCAAAGTCCTTACCTCCAAGGGAAATTTGTACCTTTGGGAGATACCTGGGCCAGACAGAGCCAGCAGGTTCCTTTCTCGGCCCAAGATGCCATGGGGTCCACAGAGGCTCCAATACAGCATGCATTGTAGTCGTTTTTCATGGAGGCCACTGCCTTTCTTCATTGAGATAAATACTGAAAGACTAATACATGGAAAGTGCTCTTTAGCACGGAGAAAAATTTGGAACAGTTTTTGAACAGATTTTTTCAATATATATGTTGGATAGCCTGCAGCTCATAACTTGCTGCTAAAATAGAACTTCTGAATTAAACCATCTTTCTTTATTGAAAGGATCCAAAAGTGTGTGGTGTCAGCCCACTGCTTCCTGGGATGTGTAGTTCTGGTGCTACACATCTGGTTCCAATCTGAAGCACTATGGGGCCGGCCGCTTGGCAACGCAACAGCTGCCACAGGGCACCCTCATCACTCTCATCAGGTACCACAGGGTCTGAGCCACCAAATTAGTCATGACTGATTTCTTCTTATCTACTGATGTGTGCACTTTTCCTTCAGGAAATGTTCAATTGCTGGAGCCTGCTTCATCCAGTGGAATTGCTTCCTTATGGAAAATTCCCTTCCAGGGTTGTTGTAAACCTTATAATGAAAAAGAGGCACCAAAAATACAGTTAAAATTACATTAGTTATTTCTTATACTGGGGAAAGAGCAATGGGAAAACCCAAGATATGTTAGTTTCCAGGAAGAAAGAAGATATTAAGAAGGGCAAAGGAGGTCCCTAATTTTCCATGCACATATAATTTAGAAGGTAACATAGTGATAAATGCAATATAAAATACTTTTCTAGAATTAATTTCAATGTACATAAGAGGAAACATCAAGCTTTGCTCTCCCTCTTCCCATACAGAATGCCTCAGAAAAAGGCAGGCATAAATCTTGTATGTGAATAGAATAAAGGTTATGGGATATTTTATTCAAGGAAGCATCTATGAAAAGAAATCTAAAAGCATCAACATACCTCAAAAGGACATTTAACAAATGTCTTCATTACATCTCTCAGTTCAAGCTGTAGAAGTGTGTATAACAGCATGTACTTGAGATACTGTAAAGTCAGAGCTTTACCTAGGCTATAAGGGACCTCCAGAGGTCCAATGTGTGATGGCAGGAGGGCTGGAGCAAGCAAATGTCATACACTTGCAGCACAGAAATGGAAATTGCAGCACAGCTGTTGATCTTAGTTGTTTCTGTCTTGTTCCTGGCATTCTAATAAGATGTTGCCAAGGCAGATCACAGCATCTTTAAATACGTTTAAATACAGATTTTGCTAAGAGATGTTCAGCTGAGACGTTCAGCGAGAGGCCAGAGTAAGAATAACCTAAACCCCAATTTCTCATCTTCATCTTTCACCCTTACACATTCTGACACCAAACAAGAATACCTGGAAGAAAGAAATTTTCAAAGACCTGTAAGGTTCCAGGTCAGAATAGCTGCAGAGACAAGCAGTTATGTGACAGGGCAAGTGCTGGAAGTGAGTGACTGCCCAGGAGGGTGCGAGGTGTTTCCCTAAAGCCGGTCTCCACAAGTCCATGGGGCAAGAGAGGAATAAATCAAGCAGTGCTCTGAAGCACATGCCAGAGAGCAAATGCTGGCTGGGGTGCCCACTGCAGGTTTCCTTTCTCTGATGTGGGAGAGCATCGCAGGGTGTCCCCAAGGGGAATGACCATGGATGCCAGGGCCAGCTCTGCTTGGGCAGCCACTGCCTCTCCCCATTCCCCCTTTAGTTTACATTTGACATTTGAATTGTCTCTGATCTGGAGCTGGGGAAAATTATGCTCCCCAGTTATGTGTCCCTTTCCAGTTCAGTAGTGAAGAAAAGACAGAAGACCGATAGTAATAAATTCTACTTTAGAAGGTGAAGTCTGGCCAGGTCTGATATGATTTTGCCATAATAACATGTGAATTTGCCTCATTCACTCTTGTCATCACAGGTGGTTGTCACCTTCACAAGGTGATGACAATGAGCTGTGTTAGCACATCTGCCACCTTCCTTCTTCCCAGGGGAATATTAACTTTGTCTGCTGCTGCTGTCAATAAAGCCAGACACATTGTGGCTCTGGGATCCTGAAGTGTGGGGGTCTAAACCTCCAGCCCTGAATTAGGGTTAACATGTGGATGATGTCCACAACCAGGCAGGAAAAATCTTCCTCTTCGTTTTCTCTCAAGGACTGGCCAAACTTAGGTGGGAACCAATTATGAAATCATCACCAGGTGTCCTTCCTTTAAAGTTAACATCAGGTGTCCTGCCTCTAAAGTTAACAGCATAAATGCTGGCTCTGCTTGCAGAGAATGTGGGTTTCCAGTTAGTAGGAGGGCTTCCTTACTGTCTGTTGCAGGCAGAGCCCCTAGCAATGGTGAGTTACCACCATCACAACAACAGGGTGGATTATGTATGTAATAAGGGTGCTGGTTTTTGGCACTTGATATATGACTGGAATTGGACTGGTCACCTGGCTTCTGAGTTGGTTTGCTCCTGTCTTGGCCTCATCCTACTCTGTGAGTGAATGTATCAACCTTTTTATTTCTCTGGTTGTTAGTCACCTCATGTCTTCCTTTTATGCTTTAAAATTAGAGGGAAAGATCTGGCCTGTGTGCTGCCTTGTTGATGACAGTGTCTTTCCTATTGGGGCATACAGTCAGCAAAAGAGACCCCCACCCCTAGGTGGCATGCAACTGGGGGAGACCAGTGGGCAGTAGCATCCTGCTTCCCCAGAGCTGCTCCTAAGGAATTAATATTCAGATGTAACTGCACTCTCTGGTTTCTCCTTTTTGCAGGGGTAGGATGTTCTCCTTGTGAGTGGATTAGCAAAGAAAGCTGCAGAGGAGAGAGTGACCCTCATTTGGACAGTGATCAGTATCTCACCTGATGCTAGTCCTCAAAACATGCACCCCTTGTAGTGAGGGCTTAACTACCTGTCCTCTGCAAGTGTTTACCTTAGGTGAGAGTGAACTGCCTTTTTAAAGTCGTTTTGATCCACTGATTTTTCTCTCGTATGATTAATTCAGGTTAGATCTTTGCATTTTGGTTTTCCTCAGGTGAGAGAAATCTGAAGGGCAGGCTGAGAATGGCACAGGCATGGACCCAACAGAAATACCAAGGGTGACTGGACAGATAGGGA
This sequence comes from Merops nubicus, assembly GCF_000691845.1. Classification (NCBI taxonomy): domain Eukaryota; kingdom Metazoa; phylum Chordata; class Aves; order Coraciiformes; family Meropidae; genus Merops; species Merops nubicus. The sequence continues at coordinate 21,590 of NW_008588502.1, forward strand.
CAACATCTTGAAGTACATGAGTCTAGACTGTTTCCTGCATCTCTCTAATATAAGTTTTTAAAAGCAGGCTGCACTATTACTGTAACCATAGCATGTGCAGGAATACTTTTTACTGACACTGACTCAATTCTATTTATTTATTTATAATTCCTGAAAAGATTAACACTGGGCCCATCAGGAGCTGGATTTTCTCAAAAGGATGCAATCATTCACATTTCAATCTAATCAAAGAAAGATCCATCCTAAGATTTGACAAAACATGAATAATCTTTTATCTGATAGACAGTGGCAGATCAAGGAGGGAAGGTGGAGGAGCCTGGGTGGCTGCAGAGGGGGACCAGAGCTTAGGCTGTTCCACCTCCACAGCTGCCTGTGATGCCAATTCACAGAGCTAGTCCTGACAGGGGTTTGAAGCAAAATACAGCCAGTTCCCTCACCTGTATAACAAAACCCATCAAATCCAGTTCCTGGGCTTTCTCACAGAGGCTAACAAACTGGTGGCAACGTAAGCTTTGAAAGACAAAGTAGGAACAAGTTGACCATGATGTGTCCATGAGTCACTGTACAGCACTGCATCTGCTATGGCTGCTTAAGCTTGCTCATAGCCCCAGCAAAGAAATCCTTCCTGTACCCAGGGTCAGCAAGGTTAAAGAGCTCAAGCTTCCACTCATTTTCTGACTTAGTCTTTTTGAGGTGTAAATTTGGATGGAGGTGCAAGGTTATCTTTTTAATTGAAAAGCAGGCCTTTGTGAGTGCATCCATTTGAGATATGTATCACATCTCTCTCTTATTTCCTTACACCAACAATTTCTGCACCTGACATCTAGATGTCAGAGACACAAATCTCTCATTAAATGTTGAAAATCTTCAAGGAGACTGGTAAAATTACTCCAGTTTCCCAGTGGAGTAAATGAGAGTAGAATTTAGTTTCCCCTTCTGCTGAAAATTGGCATGACTGTTGAGCTGACGTGAACATCAAGAAAGAGGTCTGCTTTAGCCTCCGTGCCCTCCCGCAGGCTGCTCTCAGCCATGTAGGTCACTACAGTGAGGAGACGTGCTCAGGGACATCTTTGGCCAAGCACTAGGGGAATGTTCCTGGTGCTAATACAGTTGATGTTGTCCTGTTTGGGGAAGTGTAAGGATGACAGATTAATGGAGTCTGATTTGTTGTGATAGACACAGTTGAAATGGGACAGACTAAACTCAGAAAGTCAGAAGTGTTTGTTTACAGCTAAGAAAAACAGAAGTTAAATTTTAAAAATTACTTTGAGAGGAGCTCTGTTGGGGGGGAAAAAAAAAAAAAAAACTCTCAAATTCTTGGCATAGTTTGTCTGAGTTAGTAAAAAGGAGCAGTAGTGTCAACTGTAGTTTATACTGCTCATTCTCTTCTTCCAGGCAGTTTTATCTGTGCTGACATGGGCAGCAGTGACAGTGGATTTGCCCACCTACCAGGACTTTCTTCTTCCCCTTCTCTCATTTCTCCCCAGCCTCCCCCCAGGCCTCCCTCTTGTCAGCCCACTCGCTGCAGGATGCTGGGTGGCACCACAGCCGCTGCCCTGCCCCTTGCTGAGTGCCTATTACAGAAAATACAGATGTGGGCCCTCTCTTGTTTCCTGGTGTGTAAAACGTTTTGCTCCCTCGTGTAGGCATTTTCCTGTTTTTTTCATTAAGATTTTACTACACAAGGTGGTTTGTGGACTTCATAGTTTGATGTATATGTTTGCCCACGGGGACAGGCTGCCTCCCTCTGCCTGCTAGTCATGTTTGCTCTTCATAAGGAACTCTGTATCAGGCTCCTCTTCGAGATTGCTGGGACAGCCACAACCTCACAGAGATTGCAATTATGGCTGATTAAGACCAAGGAGCTCTCGTGGAGCTTATTTTGTCTGTATCTGCTTGTGTCGTTTGATGTACTCTGCCAAACTGCAGTGCACTGAATGTGTAAAGGCAGTCACCTGAGTTAACACCTTGGTTTTGCTCTGCTGTGCCAGAGCTTCATGCCCTGCTTGTTCCCAGGTCACTGGGAATACTGAGGTCCCAGGCTCCTGCTGATTTCATGTTGCTTCCTTTGCAGTTCTCTCTGTTGTCACCTTCTTGTCTGGCACAGATTTCGATGCCCAGTTAAAGCTGAGTGTTCAGGTAGCAATGCCTGACCCACTGTGTGGGACATGTACACATTTCTCTGTGTCAGCACCTCGATACTGCAGATACCTGCAGCACCCAGTGGTTGAGCCATGCATCCCTGATTTTGTAACATATAGGGGAAGCGTAGCAGATGCCAGAACAGTTGCCAAGCAAGAGTAAGTGATCTCAGCTGCAAAATATACTATGGTACCAAATGCTCCACAAACAAGGCTGGATTCTGAAGGGCTACACAAAGCTAATGAGTCAGAGAGGGAGTCCTCAGGGCTGAAGTACTTTGGCTTCAAGAATGGATTGTGCTAGCTGTTAAGTTCTCATTTTAAAGTAGCCCCCAGAGATATTAAATTCCATCTCATATCTTATATTTTCTATACTAACAGTAATATGGAGCCAGACTGACTAGCTTCTCTTTTTGCCAGTCCATACCCTTTCCTGCAATGCCAAAAACACAAATACAGTCTGCTGTGCCTCATTAAAATAATTTTTAAAGCTCCACCTTAAATGTTTGCTCCTAGAATTATTGCTTTTCTATACAAGTATAAAGTAGGTGACTAAATGTTCTAGGAGATGTGGCATGATGACTCTGTAAATCGGATGCTGTAATCACCAATTTGTTTTTCCTCATGGGTATTCATTATACGCAGCTCCACATCCTGGAGTGTGCTAGCTGTCGGCATGGGTGCCTTGCAGCTCTACAATACAGGTTTATAATGCATTTGTTTCCTTCCTGTACTACACCACCCGGGTGTATAAGCCTTGCCCTAGCAGGTTGCCCTCTCTGTATCCTGATACCATGTACCCGTTTACTCTTTGGCTGAAGATAAACCACAGCAAAGCTGTCAGAGCTCTGTCACATTATACATGTGTTTGGATTCCTGAGCATGTGAAATTGGTAATAAAATTGCAAAGCTCATGAACCTCCTGTTCTTACACCAGGCAGCACCTGCTGATATTTAAGCAGCATCTACCTGTCCACCATATTCAGGGCATTTTGCTTCAGGCTTATGTATGCAAAAGGAGGAAAGCAGAGCCATCAGCAGAGGTAACCACTTGTGAAGGTGTCAATTCCCCTTCCCCTCTGCTGGGGAAGAGATGTGAACTGTGAGGTTTGAAAGACCAGACCCAATGGGTAGTTCCTGTGCCTCAGTCTTAAATGGCTTGATGGAAGCTGAAGAGCATATGTTCTTTTGTTCTACCATATCTGGCACGACTGAGTTAAGAGTTACCTAAGCCTCTCTTGTAAACTGGTGTGTGCTTCTAAAAGGTGGCCCTGAGGGGGGAGGTGATGGAGCAGGGCAGGGAAGCAGGACCTGCTGTTGCTCCCAGCAGAGCTGGCAGTGATGTGTGTCTATCCCCTGGGGCAAGAGGCAGTGCCGCCACTGGGCAGCAGCGAGACCATCTGCCCAGCATGGAGGCACTTAGAACTATGGGGTGGCTTGGGGTTACCTAGTGACACAAGTCACAAGTTGGAGACTTCCTCTCAGCTACTGCAACAGGCTGGTCCTGGCTTACTGAAAACTTCACTTTGGCTAAGAAATAAAAATTGCCAGTTATTGCTGTACTTGAGGGTACTCTTAGGTTTATTGTCTTCATTGGAATGCTGAATAGACTTAATGATTGCCTTCAAAATGAACAGGACTTTAGGATAATTAAAAACTACAAACAGAGGAAAGTTATCAAAGGTGTGACAAACGTTTAGAGCAGAAGAGTTAGACACAGGCTAACGCTTGAACAGGGCTGTATATGCCATCCAGAATACAAACCTCAAACTTGCCATAAAAGTCATAACATTTGAGCATTTCAGTCTTCTGCAGCATCAATGTAATAGTTTGAAAGTTAAGTATTGGAAAATATGGTGCCACCCTCCCAATTATGTGAATGCGTTTCAAATACTGCAGTTGAGGAGTTTTTAAATTATTCTTGGCTAAGATTTATAAAATAAAGCAGAAACTAAAATCCTGAGGATTCCCCTTGTCTGCAGTAACTGAGATTTTAGAATACCACAAATATATATTAAAAAAACCACCCTGAAAGTGAGAGTTGACAGTGTACAGGTAGGAAACCATATGAACAACCACATAAAGTTATACTAATGTATAGTATATACATACATTAGGATGAGCAAGGTGCTGTTTTGACAAGATAAAAAGTTAAAATGAATGGCACAAAGCAGCTGAAAAACTTTTCTTTCAGGCTGCCATATCACTCTCACATCCTGCAAATGTTAAATGTAATCTGTTAGCTCACCACACAGTGACACCAGCTTCCAGTTCCTGCACCAGCTCCAGCATCCCACACACATCTCCCTGTCCACCTTTCGTTGCCCTCAGACACTTTACTCTTAACAACGTTTCTCATAATTGTCAATTTATCACATAGTTGCCATGGAAATTTGTGCTGGAATATCAGTTTCTGCCTGAAGAGGTTGGGGGTTTGGTTTGTTCCCTTGCTCTGCAGTGGTCTGCTAGCCCCTGTAGGGACCTCCCAGGACCATGTGCTGCCAAAAACAAGTATTTTGTGAAGGCAGAGCTGCTTGGATAACATGGCATGTCTCCCTGGGAAGCTTCCTTCTGGTCAGCAGTGTGAAGAACATCCCTCTTGGTATCATTCCACTCAGTACCTCATTTGTGTACCAGCTGAACGGATTCATAATGTCAAAAATGTGCTTCTGTGTGTTTTGAGGAAGGTGGACAGGGAAGAAGAGCTTCCACCTGAGGCTTTTGCATCTGCAAGCAGTAATAGCAGCATATCCCCTCTGTTGTATGTCTGGGTGAGGGCGATGTGCTGGTGTCTTAGGCTTTCATTAAAGTCAAATTCCCAGGAGACTTAATTTGCAAGGTCTGACCTACTTTTCTTCTAAGAACACTGAGGGGATACTTTGAAGACTTACTTGCACTGGGCCCACCATTTGCTTACAGCCATAGATTTGCAAGGAAATCTCTCTGCCAATGATTTTTTCCTAGAGAGTATTTACATTGATATTTACTTAAAATTTACTCTGAGTTGGGATGCAGAGAGGCAGATTTCTTCGGCTTGCTACAGCCGTTTATGAGTGTAGAGGCTGCCCATGCAGTGTCTGGTGTGGATGAAACCCAAAATTCCCAAGGTTGGCTCTCTCAGCAGGGCAGGTTCCTAGAGGTATTCAGAGAAGTGAGGTGATGGAGAAAACATGTACTGAGATAGAAAAAACATGAGCTGGGATGTGGCTTTGGTGGCAGGGTGTGTACTGCCTATCCACCCACCTGCTCATCATCCCCTGCCCCACACCAAGCAGCATGGCCTCAATGAGTAAATAGTGAAGCTTAGAGCATTTTCCTACTCAAACCTACTACTTGTAACAGCTGAGCTGATTTTGGCTGGAGCAGGTTGCATGAAATATGTTAATTTTCCAGTACTAATTCAACACCCCCCTGACATGATTTCAGAGGGAACTGTACCTTTCAATGAGCTCTTTGAAATGTCTGGGAGAAGTGTGATCTGTTTAGCACTGCTTCCTTAGGACTACATGTAATGGCATGACATTGCCAAGGCTGTGTGGCCTGTCTTTACCATGAGCTGTGTGACATGCAGCATGCTTCTTCCAGCTCTTGGAACTGTAGGATATATGAACATCTCTTCTTTCACCTTTTAAAACATTACTGCAGTTGTGAAGATAGACATGAAAACATGATGCAAGAGCAGTCTGTAGGTACAAAATTGAAAATACCCATCTTGCTTCCATTGTAAAGGGAATAAGTTGGCTCATTTTAATTTTTGTCTGTTAATGAGATGGTTTGGCAACTTGGCAGAATTTCCAGGCTTGGAATGACTGGGAGGGGACTCTGTTCCAGGAAAGCCTGGGTGGCTAGAGTGATGCTGGTGAACTCAGTGGTACAAATGAAGGCAAAGATTTGCAAAGTCAAACTCTTAAAATTCATATTATCAAAACAAGCAAGATTTGTCACTCCCTCAGGGCCTCTCTAAGTGGTTGCCTTTTCTGTGGTGAATGCTGTCTATCCTGAAATCTGCTTTCTTTCTACAAGAAACAACTGATTTTTTTAACTCTTGCCTTTTCCCTGCTGACATCTGCTTTTTTCACAGATCAGCAGCTCTGCTGTATATAACAGCATTCACTGTACTTCATGTAGTTTCTGAGCCAGACAAAGGCAATAAGAGAATACAGAAGCCTATTTCTCTTGGCACTGCTACCAGAATTGAGTGATTTTATTTTATTTCACCTTCTTTGCATTGACTGAAATGTGAAATTGTAACATAAGTGGCTCTCTCCTGCCTGTTTCTTAGGGTTCATTTGTTCATTTAGGCAGGCAATGGCCCATATATAATGCTGAATCCTCTGTTGCTTCATACAAGCTCCTCCTGTAGTAAAAGGAGGATTTTGACCCTTAGAAGTCATTTTGAGAACTGAAGTAAAGTAGTGCAGAACAATGAAAAATCCATCTAGGCTAATTAAATTCTACAGTTGCACGAATATGTTTGCCTGAGTGTAAGAGGCCACCATGACTATGACATCTGGACTCCTGCGCTGCTTCTGGGCCACATTTTTCAAATTGCCAAGTTCATTTTGTGCTGTATGGAAGGTGCAAAAATTTTTTCTGACACCAGCTGGCATGTGGACACGAGAACTTGCCTGTGCACGTTAGGTTCACTGCAGGAGTGGAATGAGGTTACGCCAAGGCACAAAGAGCTGTAGCAAAGGTAGGAACGGGAAAGAAACTGAGTGAGTGACTTTCTACCTGGATCCCTTTAGCTAAGGAGAAAGTATGCCACTAAAGACATTGCATGTATCTTCTAGATAAGCCTCTACAAGGTGCAGGAAGCCCTGGAGACACAGACCCAGGGGACAGGCAGCCCAATTCTACAGCCCATGATGCTTCCTGAAATGAGGATGACCAAAGACCATGGTGTGCCCACACAGAGCTGCTTTCATGTCCCACAGCTGGATCTTTAAAGTAAAAGCCCTCTCAGATGTTTTCAGCTACAGTTGAGAAAGAGCTGTGGTGGAGCTCTGGCAGCTTCCAGAGCCAAGGAGACAGAGCACTAAAAGTCCAAGCAACCAAAAGTACACTACCAGTTTCTGTGTGTTACAGACTTCAGGGATATGTGGCTGCAATGAGGCAATGCTGCCAGTATAAGCAACTGCCTGAATCCACCAAGATTTGAAATCCAGCTTCTGAGAAACTCCAGCTCTGTGAAATAGTGGTATCTGTTTTGGAAGCCCAACATGCCTCAGGACTGTGCATCACAGCCTCCACCCCAGCTTTGCTCTTGTCTGGTTGAACGCAGAGATGGAGTTTCTAGGTACTGCAACCTTTTAACACTAAGTGTCACCTTGACTACATTAAGCTGAAGATTACAGATTACTGGTAATAGTGACTGCACATACAGATACCTGTGATGCAGAGCAGCAGTTGTGCAGCTGGCATATGGGGGCATGGGGCTCCCACCTGAACCAGGAGCTCCCACTCCAGCATTGCCCATCCCCATCGCCCATTGGAACTGATGTAGTTGCAAATGTCTCACCCTGTACTTACAGCTCTTACTTTTAGAAAGTTGTTTTGCTTTATTAGCAATTGGTTCAAGGTGGGTTGCCTGAATTTCCATGATAACTACTACTATTAATTGTTTGTGTACTGCTGTATCCCATTTCTAACACAGGACCCAATTAAATTTATGGAAATGAGTGTGTCAGAAAGTACTAGCTAATTATACCAAAGAAATCTCAAGATAGTTTTGCAAGGCGTTATTATCATCCTAAGAGGTCAGGAGGAAACTAGTTTGTTTAGTGACACATTGCTTGATTTAGCAGCTGAGTGACTCACACCAAATTGAAGATTTGTTGCTACCCTGAATGCCTAATTGCGAAGATAAGTTGTGCTGTTAGTTCAAAGATAGTGTGTAGGCAGGGATGAGCAGATGCCAAAACTGTGAAGATAATTCCTGAAGTTTAAATTATAAAGTCTGAATTGAAAGCTGTGATTAAATATGGACTTTTCTTCATTAATCACTATTTAGGCTTTTCCCTCTTTGTTTCGTTCTTCACTTTGACACACGCAACCCTATAGAGAAGACCTGAAGCAGAGCTAAATACCAATGTCTGATTTGAATCTTGCTTACAGGGATCCTCTGTTTCCACCACTTAATTAACAGCAGTGAAGCTACCCAGGTGCAAAAGTAATCAGAATTTTGACCTTTTCCATTCTGTCTGAGATGGGATGACAGCATGCAGACCTCTCCCGTTACCTCTGTGCTCATCCCAAAAGGCATGTATTGAGCCTTGCATAAACTGTTCCCTGTAAGGATTGATGCTCTCTCCGTCCTCGCTTGCTGTCTCCAGTGCAAACAGGAACGCCTCAGCCGAGTGCCCAGTCTGAGCACAGGCAGTAAGTCATCACCTGGTAAATTCATGAATGTCATAAACCGTGGTGGCAGTAAAATTGTATTGGGTTAAAAGTGAAGCTCCTGGCCTCATCCTCCCCAACAGCAAGGGGTGAGCAGCAGCTGCACCCCAGCACTGCTGTTACAACACCCCATGAAGAGCAGCCTTGCCTCCCACCACACATCCCCTGCCAGGACCACCTCTCCTAGGCCACCTGCCCACCCTCCTCCTGTGGTATCTTCCTCGACTCTTCACTTTGGGATCTCACAGCAAGGCCATCACCTTGTCATCACAGTGTCTTCATCGCATGGGACAGTGGTGACCCCCCCACAGCACGTTCCGGGGGCACTGGGGTTTGGCCTCTGCAGCGCAGCAGGCCCAGGGCTGAGGCCTCGCGGTGTCCTGGGGAGGCCCCCGCAGCAGGTCCTGCCCGCGGGC
>NW_008588503.1:0-2827 GCF_000691845.1 Merops nubicus
AGAAGAATTGCTTTTACAGTGTTTTGTATTCTTTTTGCTTTTAATTTGAGAGCAGCTCAGGGTTGCAACCACCTCTGTGGTTGACTGATAGCAATTGCAGACAGGTCTCAACACAGTAAAACATACATGATGCTAAGAGTTCTCATTAACCTTGTCTGCAGTGGTTCCAGGGATTAATGATTTGGAAGAGGGAGTCTCTTTGCTTGGAGAATATCCTTACATTTTATGGCTGATGCAAACTGGCAGAATACTGTTATTAAATTAGTAATGTAGCTGTCTTGTGACTAAATAGGACTTGATAGCTGAGGGTCATCTGGCTTTTTGTGCTGAATTCAGGAATGCTGCAGAACTCTGTCCTGTTCACCTCTCACCTGGGAATATAGAAACAGTGATTTTGGGGGAAGAAGTTTTGAAATGAGCTCTGAGTTTGGGTGCATGTTTCTGTGTGTTTACTTCTTAGGCATAACAGAAACACAGGTGCTGGTATTATTTGAAAAATAGTAGTATCAGCTTTTTAAAAAAACCCCAACTTTTAAACAAAAAGAGACTTCCAGAATGTACTATTACACCTGGCTGTAGTCCACTTCGTGTCCATGTCTCTGTAGCAGTTCCCAGCTTTTACAGATTCCCTGAGCTCTTGAAAACTTGCACTGTAGATATCATATCTATGTGTTCCTTGACAGTTTTTCCAAGATGCTGGGACACAAGCACGTTCAAGATGTTCTACATATCTTACTTCATGAAACAGAATCCAGTTTTATATGAAAAAAAGAAGTCTTAGAAGCTTTTAAACAAACAAGCAGTTCAGAATTCTATTTCCATGCACTCTACATTAGAAGACAGTTCCCAAACACTAAGGATTTTTTAAGAAAAACTGTGGTAAATTCAATGCATTGGTATTCAAAGTCAACCAAAAACTGTTAAGTTTTTAACTTGATGAATTCACTGATGCTATGAGATGAATTATATACCATTCTTCCTAACGTACAGTTTTTCACATCACCTCTGACAATAATAATTATTTTGGTGAAATAATTGTATAATAAAGGATTAATTAGTACAGTGAACAGGGTTTGTTCTTCAGCATATGATATCATAAGTATCTTGCATTGTGCAGTCTAATGTGGTACCTTTTTATTTAGGGGAAGGAGGCTTCTAAATTTCAATAGTTGTTACTAGTATTTTAAATTTAGGATTTATGCAAAGGATTGTGTTCTCCAGAGTGATATTTAATTTTCCCATTACACAGTTTGTTTAGTTTTTTTTTTAGGTATATACATTCATACCTTCTTTGAGAACAGGAGAATGCCTTGAAAGAGAATCTCTTAGTTGTCCCTCTTACATTTGGTTGAAGAATTGGGGATGTCTTCAACAGCACAAACTGAACTATTTTCAGATGTGACAGAATCAGAAGATAAGGTCCACATGTGCATGTAATCCCCTGTACCTGCTGGTGGCCATCTGGTCCACGGGACCAGGGTAAGACTAGCATTAAATTCCCCTTCTCCTGTGAAATACCTAAAGTAAGGATGTTGGTCCTCTTTGGCTGTATAAAGCTATTTCTTTCAGGCTGCACTCTTTGTTAATGCTAAGCACCATTCTTGACAGTAAAGAAATATTTCAACAGATATTTGAGAGCTACCTGCCAGAAATGTGCAGTTGCTCTTCATTTTTTAAGTGAAATGTAACCCCTTTCCTCTGCAGATAATGTGCTCTGTCATTATGTAGTTTATAATGTATTATAGTTGTTTTGATTAGAGTTGTGAAATATTTGCTCTGAGAGTGGCATGCAAATATTTTTTTAAAGACAGAACGTCTGCACTTAGAGCTTTTTTTATTTTATGCTGGGTTTAATTTGCTTTAAATAAATTGCATCTGCACTATTTTGATTTTCATATAATAGACCTTTTTTTCTGGGCACAGAGGATAATTATAACAACTAAGGGTATGAATATGTACATTAGAATTTTTAAAAAATAATTTTGCTGTGTACTTTAGAATAATGTCGTTGATCATTAGCTGCTTTTTTCAGCTTAAAATGAAGCCTATGGTCTATCATGTTTTTTTTTACAAGTTTAAATACTGTGCACAGTAGTGACAAGCAACCACCCTTGAAAGTTATTCACAGTATTCTGAACTATCCTGAACAACTGCTGCTGCTGATTCTAAACCAATATAGCCAAATTCGGCCCCAAAGTTTCTGGAAGATGTGTTTTAGGCCAAAATGACTCATAAGAAGAAGGGAACAAACATGAATTATTTCCCTCCTGTCTTTGCATGCATTCATCAAATCTCTGCATCCTCGCCAACGAAATAATTTTCTCCAGCCAAAAAAATAAGTATCCTTTAATAAAACTGAGAATTTTATTGTCTTCCTCCATCTAACTTTGAGACAACTTCGCTGCTCTTGGTGTTATTTGCTGTAGTTACTTCCAGGGCTTCCCTTGGCTTTCTGTCAGGATGTTTGAATGATTGATGCAGGGAAAGGGAGGGGAGAGGGAAACAGGCACAGCTTCAGGCTGCACCTGCTGTCCCTGGAGCGGGTCAGATTTGGTACTGACTTGCATTTAATTCAATGCCCCAGCTATTGTAAGACAAAACTTAAACTTTTTTTTTTTTTTTTTCTGCTATGATGAGTTGAGCTGACAGCCATGGATTAATATTTTTTTTTTCTATTTCAAGTCACAGCACACGGGCAATAGCGTCGTGCACTTTTTTTTTTGCATTGCCTTGATATGAGGTGTAACTTATTTATCCACAGAGTAGTTTAGTCTGTGTCTTTGTTCTGTCTTTGAAGCATCTGCTGGGAGGATGTAATGAAAAAAAA
>NW_008588503.1:2983-3211 GCF_000691845.1 Merops nubicus
AAGGGAAAAGAGAAGAGGTAAAGGAAAAAGGAAGAGGGAAGGGAAGAGGGAAGGGGTAAGGGGAAAAAAGGAGGAGGGAAGGGAAGGGGGAAGGGAAAAAAAGAAAAGAGGAAGGTAAGAGGGAAGGGAAAAGGGAAAAGAAAAGGGAGAAGGGAAGGGGCAAGGTGAAAGAAAAGGGAGAAGGGAAGGGAAAGGGGAAGGCAAAAGAATAGGGAGAAGAAGGGAAGG
>NW_008588504.1:0-969 GCF_000691845.1 Merops nubicus
TGGCCGGCGTAGTCCTGCGCCTGGCCCCGGGGGCAGTGCAGCAGCCTCAGCAGCCGTTCTGTGGGGAAAAGAGCGGGCTCAGGGCTGGGGGAAGGAAGCTCCACCTCCAGGAGCACAGTTCCAGGTCACCCCCAGGTCCTTCTGGGAGTCAAGGAGTGAGGGACGGGGAACACCTTCTTGCCAAAAGCTGGTGAGGGGAGAGAATGTGGTGACCCAGGAGCTGACACAAAGCTCCAGGGCAGGCAGGGAGTGGGAGGGATGTAAGCACCGTCCCCCTGGCAGATACAGCCACAGGAACAAGATGCCCAAACCACAAGGATGCTTCTTATCCCTGTGCTTATCCCCTTCTGCCTCCTGGGCTGGAGCTCACACAGCCGCAGAGAGGATAGCCCATAACCACAAGAAATCATTCAAGGGATAAATCTTCCTCCTTGACAAACAAGATGGAGCTCAAACATCTTGCTCCTGATCTCTGAGTCTTGCAGAGTTTTCTCCTTGCCTGACGCACACCCTGCCCACAGTGCCAGGGCTGTAGCTCTGAGGATAGGGGCTGGTGTGCGTGCACATCTCTCTCCTTTAAAGGATAAGGGTGGTTTGTTTCAGGGAGAAGGAAGATCCCTCCCCAGCCGAGGTAACCCGGGGGAGGCAGAGCCCAGGGCCCCCTCAGGCACTCACCGCCGAAGCCGAGGGCCACGAGGCGCAGTGCAGGGCACAGGCTGAGCGAGGTGGCGAAGTAGGGCAAGGAGATCTTCTCCAGGACCTGTGCTCCAGCCAGAGACACACATCAGTACCTCAGAGACGAGGTGGTGGCAGACCAGAGCTGCTGCAGGGAGGGGGGAAGGAGGGTAAAGGGCCCCTCTCGAAGCGGAGGGCGAGAGGCGCAGCGCTGCTCAGAGCTCGGAAACCTGCCCAGAGGCATCAGCTTCCCAGAGTCTTGGCTGCATTTGGAGACTGTTACAGAATCATAGA
>NW_008588505.1:0-317 GCF_000691845.1 Merops nubicus
TGCTTCCGGGTTCCACAGCCATGGGTGCCAACCGTAGGAACCAACCCTGGGTGCTGTGCATGCTGTCCATGGGAGCCAGCCCTGGGTGCCATGGCCATACCTGTGGCCGAAGTTTCTGCAGCAGCTGGATGGACTCGTGGGAGAGGAAGTCCTGCCACTCGATGTGCCCCTTCTTGTCAGGGTCCAGGGCAGAGAATTGCAGGGCTGCCTGCTCCTCCTGCGCCTCGTCCATGGGCCGCTCGAACTGCTGCTTGTGCACCAGGTGCTTGTAGTGCAGGAAGTCATCCAGGGTCAGGCAGGTCTCTGTGGGGGACAGA
>NW_008588505.1:355-1502 GCF_000691845.1 Merops nubicus
CGATCATCCAGGACCCGCCATGGGTAGGGTTTGCACCTGGAATGATCTTGCAGTGCTGCAGGGTCTCCATTAGACTGTACATCTCTTCCTCCGTCAGCAGGAGATTGAGGTTGTCCTAGGGTGGGGGACAAAGAGGAGCCATGGGGCAAAGTCACGGGGTGGGGGGAGCACCTGGCCATGCTGCAGCACCAGGATCCCTTGAAGGTGCATGGGTGTGGGTGTGCAGAGCGGGACGGTGCGGAGCGTCACCCAGGGGTGCTGCAGTGGGGTGGCTCCATGCACCTCGGCTTTGGGTGCCATTTCAGCTCTGCCGCAGCACCTCGTGTGCCCCGCAGCATGTTCCATCGTGCCGTGACCCCTGCCAAGGTGCTGGGGGAGTGGCTGCTGGGATGGGGAGGTGGTGAAGGACCACTGTCCCCTCCCCTCCAGTGGCTCCCCATCAGTCAAAGGTGGGTGACAGGAGCTGGGGAGAAGCAGGTCCCTCATTGCCCTGGTCCAAACTGTGGCATGGGACCCTGCTTATGTCTGCACCGGGCATAGGTCCCCAAGAAGCAGCCCTTACAGGGCAGAAGCCCAGTGTCCCCCACCCTGGGTACTCACGCAGTAGTAGCAGCTCCAGCCTGTCTCCGTGTGCGCCGTCTCTGTCATCTCCACGGCGCTGTCGTTCTGCAGGTAGCCCATGCGGCGCAGGCAGCCGTCGTGGTACACCCGGCTGCACACCCGGCAAGGGAAGAGGCTCTCGGCTGTCCACACCTCGCAGATCTCGCCCATCTCATCGTTGAGGACCTGGGGAGGTGGGGGCAGCTGCTCAGAGGGTCTGCTCTCTGGAGGTGGGGGTCAGAGTAGTGCTTTGCAGGTCAGGGCGGACGTTGAAGTGCAGGGAGCGTGGCAGGTGGGGTTGTGTGGATCTGACGTCAGGACTAGGTGGGTGGTGGGGTCATAGGGGGCGTGGCTAGTGGTCGTAGAGGAAGGTGACTGGGTTTCTGGTGATGAACAAAGGGTGTATAGGTCTGGCTGCAGGGTTGGTGGGGCTGTGGGGTTGTAGGTTATCTGGGGTGCAGCATTGTAGGTATGGATGTCTGGGCTGTGGGGCTGTAGGTTGGCTGGTCTTTAACATTGTAGTGTGGGTGGGTAGAAGTGCTGGTCT
>NW_008588505.1:1636-2217 GCF_000691845.1 Merops nubicus
GTGAGTAAGCTTTTGGGTTGTAGATGGGCTGGGCTGTAAGTGGATGGACAGCTTGAGTTGTAGGCTGGCTGTCAGCTGACAAATGTGCAGATCACATTGTCCTTCTCTCTTCCCCAAAGCTGGAGTTGTCTGTGCCCAGCAGTGACCTCCCCTCTCCGAGACACCCCAGGGTCCCTCCAGGGCTCATCTGACCAGTCACACCCTCCTCCCTGTGCCCAGGGAGGCTGTGGCACTGGGGGTGCTTGCACATTGCTGGGCTCTGCCCTGTGCATCTCCAGCCCTGTCCCCATCCCTCCCTCCCTGTCTCCCCGCTCCGTTCGCTCGCCTGCTCCCGCTGCTCCAGGCTGATGTCAGGGGGCTCGTCATCGTGCAGCTCCCGCTTGGGTCGGATGAAGGCGGGTGGCGTGAACCTGTTGGCTCTGTCAAACTCCTCGGGCTCTACGCCCCGGCCATCCCGCAGCCGTTCCCAGGCCGCCTTGCTGGCGCTGCTCTCCTCCACCTGGGAGGGTCCTGCCGACGGCTCCTCCTCTCCCTCCTGCACCGCCTGCTCCAGTGTCCCCTGGCGGGCGGCCCCCCCCCCC
>NW_008588505.1:2248-3257 GCF_000691845.1 Merops nubicus
GGCTGCTCCCGCAGCCCATCCTTAAAGGCCGACACAGCCAAGCTGACCTTCTGCACCTTCTCCACCGTCTGCCGCCTGGACATCAGCACCCCCATGGCTCTGCGGGGGCAAGGAAGGTGTTCAGGGCTGAGGTCTCAAGGTGCAGTGCTGCTCCCCACCCTTGTACCATGTCCTTGGACCCCAAAAGGTGACCTGATTGTTCTCCCCTGGCAGCTCAGGGCAGGGACAAATGCCAGTTCCTTGGCACACTGGTGCTGTGGTCATCCTTGGTGGACCCAGGGAAGTGGACCTGAAGGCACATGGGTATCTGTCCATGAAGGAGCTGAGTGTTGGTGGAACAGCAAGCAAGCAGGGAGCAGGAAGACACATCTGGGCACTTCCCATGCCAGATCAATAAATCCCAGAGGGATTGTGACCAGGTGTAACACTGCCTCTTCCTTGCATGCGTTCCATTCCACCTTGGAGAGGCCAGAGGCAAAGCCTCTTTACCAAGAGGTGTCCTCCGAGCATCTCTGCCCAGGGCTGGGGCATAGCAGAGCTGGTTCTGGCTCTCTCACCTTCCCTAAGTTTCAGTTCACTCTCCAGTCTCTCTTAGGAGAGACTTGTCTGTATGTGTGTGTGGTGCTGCTCTGAGTGCCTGGCACCTCGCATCTGACCCCAAAATGTGAGTTAAGAGACATGTGGAGGGGCTGGGCCAGTCATGGGGGGGCTGCAAGGTGCAGAGGGAAGGGGAGCAGTGCATGGGTCTGGGGCATGTGGGTCCCAAGGAGGGCATTAGGCTGTAGGATCAAGGGAAGATCACTTTGGGGTGAAATGGGGAGGGCAATAGCAGCAGCAGTAGCAAGCTGTTCTCAATCTCGGTGATGACGGGCTGAAGCTGGGGAGAAGCAGGATTTGGCCTCCAGCAGTACGAGGGACAGCATCACCCTTATGTGGGTCCTGGCCCCGCTGTGGCTGCGTTACGGAAGATGCTGCAGGCACGAGGGGCTCCCAGCTGGGGCGCAGGGAC
>NW_008588505.1:3288-3720 GCF_000691845.1 Merops nubicus
CCGCGCTCCACTGCCAATGTAACGGGGAGGATGTTGGAGCAGCCGTCTCCCACCCCGCCAGGCTCAGCGGGGAAGTCCCCAGGTAGCGAGGTAATGAGCAGCACTGAGGATCTCACTGCTGCAGGGAGGACACGTCCCTGCAGGCACGGCTGTGGCGGGGAGCCGGGGCAGGGTAATTACAGGTGCCTCACATCAGCAGTGCCGAGCAGGGGGTGCTGGCAGGGTGCACCCAAACGTGGCCACCAGCACACTCGTGTGATTTCCAGCCTCCCACCACCACCGCGGGACCATCTGCGTGCGGATTCCCGCGCACGGAGCTGGGTGTGCAGCACGCGCGGGCCCTGTCCCGTGTGGGGGGGTCCCAACAGCGTGCACATGCATGGGTGGGGGAGATTTGCACACCCAGGCCCCCGTTGCCTGGATCCAGGCTGA
>NW_008588505.1:3851-5009 GCF_000691845.1 Merops nubicus
CCTCTCCATGCTGTCACCCCCTGCCCCGGGTGGCATGGAAACCCAGTGGCCATGGGCAGGACCAGCCCTGCTGCTACGCAGTGTTGCAGCTCTGCCTGCCAGCTGGAGGCACCGCAGGGGGATCCCCCCCTTTGCAGGGCCCTGCATCACAGAGCATGGGCCACATCCTGGCCTCATCCTGCCCAAAGCTTGGGTGGAAGCAGAGAGGAGAGGGTGTAGAGAGGCTAGGCTTATGGAGAAGAGCCAAAAGAGGTGCATGGGCCCTAGCTCTTGGCACACCAGTCCCCACGGTACCCACACCGGTGCTCCTGATGCCCAGCATGCCAGCAGCACCTCTCCACAGCGCTGCAGAGCTACAGGTGGCTCAAGCACCCTGCAACGTGGCAGGGCAGCCTGGGCAGCAGTGTGGCGGCTGGTGTTGGGCCTGCTGTAATCACCCCTGAATGAGATTCCCCTGTGTGTTCACAGTATGGTTTGCCCCCTGCCCCACACCACTGCCAGAGGATCACAGCGTGTCTCCCTGTCTCCTGTCTTCCCCAAGGCCACCCTGAGTTGTCTCTTGCCACAGTTGGTGTCACCGCCTGCTGCGTGTCTGGAGTCTGGGAGTTGTCACTTCTGTCACGGCCTGTCTCTGTTCTCAGCCCCACTGGCCTCCCTGTCCCTGCTAGTGCTGCACAGCTGGAACCTGCCCACACATCCAGGGGCTCTGTCTCCAGACCCTGCTTCCTTTCCGCAGGCCCTGGTGCTCTCCAGGTACACCAAACCTGCTCTGCGCTCTCCAGGACCTGCCTGACCTGTTGGCTGTGTGGGGTGGGACATCATCTCCACACAGAGCTCGGCCCAGCTCAGGGTCATGCCAGGCCAGGGGCATCCCTCCACTCCTGGGGATGCCTGAATGTGGGGAGGGGGAACCAAAGGCACCCTTGTCCCCTAGCAGCCCATCTACTTGAGCAGCCCCAGAGTCCCTATGTGGACCCAGTGGGCGCTGTGTCCTCTGCTATATGTGGCCACCTTCTGAAGTGCCTGGCAGTCGAGACCCCGTGCCGCTGCCTGCCTCACCTTGGCCTGAGGTGTTGGGACCTTGACCTTGCTGCTGGGCACCAACACGGGGGCTATTTTTAGGTCACCCCCACACAGGAACTAAATCTGGACAGGGGC
>NW_008588506.1:0-262 GCF_000691845.1 Merops nubicus
TTTTCCATCTCAGTTGTATAACTCTTACCACACAAGAGCAGCCCCTGGTTCCTGGCAGCCCACACTGAGGTGCTTTGTGCACCTTGGGCTTGCCAGAACCCTCACCCTTCATCTCCCCTCCTGCTGGGGGCTCCTGGAACAGCCCGAAGGGAGGCTGCAGGTGCAGCCTGGGCTTTGGTGGGGAAGGGGCTGGTGGAGGAAGTGGGGTCCTGAGGAGCCCTCAGTCCTGGGCCCCCTCCCAGGCATGGCAGGACACCCACCC
>NW_008588506.1:413-2940 GCF_000691845.1 Merops nubicus
CCCCCACAGCCCTGGGTAGGGCTCTGCACCCCCACTCCTGCTTCCCCTTGGAGGGGCTTCAAGCACCAAACCCCACACCCTTAAAGGCTCACAAGCATCAAGAAACCAGAGTCTAAGCCCAGCACAGCTGAGCAACACTCAAGCTGAAGGAATTATTGCTTTAGACTTCAACTTGAAGGAATTGGCTTAAACCCACAGCCTGCAGCTGCCAGGGAACCACCCCCCCATCTCCCCAGGCCACAGCAGGGGGCTCACCTCTCACTGCCCATCCTCTGAAAAGTTACAGCCACCCAGAATTTGTCTGGGCTCTTTTACATTCAGCAGCCACGCCAGCCCCTGTGAGAAGTCACCCTGCTCACCAGCAACACCCCCGGGACCTCTGCAGCCCCGAGGACGTGCTGGGGCATCTCTGCTGGCCACAGCATCACCTCTGAACATCACCAAAACCCCCCCGGTTTGGGGGGGAGGATGAGCTGGAAAGAGTCAGGTTCCACCCCTTCTCTTTCAGCCTGGAAGCAGCCAGCACATTTGAGATCAACCAGCACATTTTCCTGAGGATCAGCTCGTTTTGGGTTGCAGTTGCTCAAAAAAAGGGAATGGTGGAAACCTCCCCCTCCTACAACACACCAGAAAGCCCATTGAATTCTTGCTGCTCCCCCTACACTTCCCCCCTCCTTCAGTACTTACCTTCTGTGCACAGAAAACCACCACAAACCCCTTTTCCTTCCCAAAATTTTGAGGCTGACCTTAGGAAGCACAACTCCCCAGCAGGCTGCTGGGAGGAACCTGCCCTGGTGCTGCCCCGCTGCCTGCAGGGCTCTGTGCCTGCAGCCACGCTGAAGGACAGGGACTTGCCTCCAGAGACACACGAGGGCTGCAAACGTGTGGGGAGGGCACAGAAATAAAGCACAAATCGGCACAAATCTTGTGGAAATCGAGAGAAACTGGAGGGCAAAGCTTAGGTGCTGCCTTTCTCCAGGTGATCTGCTGCTGCAGAGCCTTGTCAGGGGCTGCCTCTGCCTGGAGCAGCTTCAGGCAATCACTCAATCCCAGCCTTTGGGTGGGAAGGGACCTTTAAAGACCATCTGGTCCAAGCCCTGCAGGGACAGGGACATCTGCAGCTAGAGCAGGGTGCTCAGAGCTCCATCCAACCTCCCCTGGGATGGTGCCAGGGATGGGGCAGCGACCACCTCTCTGGGCAGCCTGGGCCAGGGGCTCAGCACCCTCAGCGTCACAAATTCTTCCTTTTCTCTAGTCTAAATCTCTCTCTTTTAGTTTAAACCCACCCCCTATTGCCCAGTTGCAACAGGCCCTGCTCAAAAATCAGTCCCCAGCTTTCTGACAGGCCCCTTGAAGCCCTGAGAGGCCCCCAGAAGGTCTCCCTGGTGCCTTCTCTCCTGCCTTGCCACTCAAACACACCCCTCTCTTTTGTCCCTAAACTTACTCAGTGTAACTCTCTCGTCTGGGAATCTCCATTCTCTCCTTGTTTCACATCTTTGCTTCTGCTTTAGCAGCAGCCTTTCACTTCTCGCTGCCTCTCACAGCTTCTCCTTCTCCCTTTCTGGTGTTTTTAAACCCAAATTGGTGATGGAAACCTTCTCAGTTAGAATTCCCTGCTGGTTCTTCCCCAGGGAGCTCCTCAGGGACGGGCTCACGCTGCTCCTGGGGTGGCCAAACAGCAGATTCTGCACCACAGAGCTGGGTTGGTTTGTTTGGGGCTTTTTTTAACAATAAAATAACAACATTCCCTGCTTGTAACACATTTTGAGGTTTCAGTGTTTTGAGCAACAGGTTTTAGGGTGGCTGGTTTGACCTGAAACCTCCTGGTTTTGTCCCTTTTTGGGCATCCTGGGGAGCTGGAGCCTCATCTCCCCCACCCTCAGTCTGGCTCAAAACCCTTCAGAGCTGCTGTAAGGGATCAATTAACCCCCAGATAATTGTATAGATCTGGTAGATGGGTCGGTGGGAGATAACAGCTGATAACTCATCACTTGGGAAATATTCCCAACAGCTCCTGTTTGAACAATAATTAACTTCATAATTAACTCCAGGCAATAAATTCTTAGGTAGCTTGGCTGCAGGATGCTATTAATACAGCTGCTGTGTGCTCCAGGAGCTAGAGTGGAAAGAAAAAGAGCAAAGCTAAAAATGTCAACACGTTTCTGCTTAGCTAAGAGTAATTTCAGCACAGCCAGTGCAGAATTAAAACGTTTTTTTAATGTGAGAAAAGGGTTTTGATTGTTCCCCACAGGTGACAGCCGAGGGGTGCAGGGGTCAGAGGGCTGTGAGAGCCACACCTACATCCTTCCTCCCTCCTCTTCTGATCAGATTGCTCCTTGCTGGGTTGGAAGCAGCTTTTTCCTTCCTCCTGCAGGTCCTGTGAGGAGTGAAAAGCTCCTGGCTGCTGGGGGGGGCCCAAAGGGGAAGGGGGGGATCCCCCAAAAGAGGAGACGGCGATTGGCAGAGCTGTGGGCGAGCAGGGAGCTCACTGGGAGGCAGCTGGAAAGCTCTGGGCTATACTGGGGGA
>NW_008588506.1:2956-3387 GCF_000691845.1 Merops nubicus
GGGGTGTGCCTCTGGTTTGGCTGAAGGCCCGAGGACTCCGGGGAGCCCCAAAAGCTGAGTGATGGGCTGTGCTGCCAGCCAGGAGGGAGGCGAGTGGTCCCCAGGGAGACAGGGCAGTCGGAGGAGGATGTGGGGGCACTGGAGGTGCACATGGGGCAGGGGAGTTTGTTCATGGTGTGGGGAGACGCCCCCCCCAGCAAAAAAGGGCCCGGTGGTGGGACCTGGGGCAGATGGCCGGGGAGCCCCAAAAGCTGAGTGATGGGCTGTGCTGCCAGCCAGGAGGGAGGCGAGTGGTCCCCAGGGAGACAGGGCAGTCGGAGGAGGATGTGGGGGCACTGGAGGTGCACATGGGGCAGGGGAGTTTGTTCATGGTGTGGGGAGACGCCCCCCCCAGCAAAAAAGGGCCCGGTGGTGGGACCTGGGGCAGATGG
>NW_008588507.1:0-318 GCF_000691845.1 Merops nubicus
GCTCCCGTGGGCACCCGGGACCCCGGTTCAGCCAGGCCAGGGGGGAGCCGCGGCCGGGGGCCACGAGGCGCATGTTGCTGGAGGCACAGACGGCAAGAGAGGGGCTGCCCAGCGGCACCATTGTCCCTCAGACCCCAAGCGTCACCCCTGGTCCCTCTGCTCCCCGCTGGGTGGCTGTGGGCAGGTCTGGAGCTCAGCTGGGGAGGCTCCTGGAGCTTCTGGATTCAGCCCTGGGAGGAGAGAGGAGAGACGGGGTGAGCTCCGGGGATGCAGCAGCGGCAGGGGGAGACTGGGGCATGCAGCAGAGCCACGGGGCCC
>NW_008588507.1:494-1135 GCF_000691845.1 Merops nubicus
TATCTTCCGAGCACAGGGCCAGCAGGACAAAGCCCGTGAGCAGGAGAGCTGGCAAGCTGCCCTGGTGGCAGCAGGGCAGGGGCTGGGGGATGCTTTGGGGTCTCCAGGCTGCCTGGGAGAGAAGTCATCGCTCCTGCTCAACGCGTGGGGGCCAAGGAGCAAAGGGGCTTTTAGTAGCCCCAGGCTGCGACGGCTCCTGCTCGGCTGTACCTGTGCCCGGGCAGGTCTGGGCTGTGAATCCAGGGTGGAGGTGGGTGTTGGGGGAGGATGTAAATGCCCACAGCAAATGGTTTTGCTGAGCAGAAGACACCTTGCCATGAAGAGCCACAGCACTGCCAGCAGCCCACCCAGCCCCACAGCCTCCCTGGGTGACAGCAGGGCCATGGTGCTGGGCAGAGCAGGGCTCACGAGTGAACAGCCCAGGAGCCCTCTGCCCACACAGCTTCACGTGAGCCCACGGGCTCTGACCCTGCACCCGCCCCGTGTACAGATGGGGAAACTGAGGCATGCTGTTTGTCTGGTCCTGCGCTCCCAAAGCTCAGGGGAAGGTGCCCCCAGCACTCGGTCCCATCACCCACCAGCTTCACCCTGGCAGAGCCAGCGTGCCCAGGATGTGGCAGGCTGTGCGCGCCAGCCTGCAA
>NW_008588507.1:1213-4479 GCF_000691845.1 Merops nubicus
TGCAGAGATGGGATGCAGGGATGCTCCAGTCTCTCAGCTCCTGCCCCTCCAGCTGCTGGCAGCAAACTGAGCCCAGTGCCTGCAGGAGCCTCATATAGAGGCTGAGGAAGAGGAAGAGCCACCCCATTAACCCCTGCCAGCCCAGCCCCATCAGCAGGAGCGCACCCTGCCAGCACAACCCCTGTGCCCCAGCAGCAGCCCTTGCACCCCAGAGCCCTGTCCCTGCCCAGCCAGCATTAACCCTCCTTCTCCTGCAGCTCCAGCTCCCCTCTGCCAGCTCTTCTCCTCCCTGAGCCTCCTGACAGGAGTGTGGCTGGGATTTTGGGATCCACAGCAGAGATCTCGTCTCCTCCCAGGCAGGACCGAGTCCCTCTTGGCACACAAGGCAGCAGCAACTGGGCAGAGTCTACATCCACCCCGAGGTGCTGGCTGCAGCTCAGGAGCTGGAGCCCACCACGACCCCTTCAGGATCCTGCACCAGCTGGAGGAGGGAGGAAAGATCCTTCTAGCACCTTCTCCACTGGTGGTGAAAGGGTCAAAGCCAGCCCCGAGCCAGGCCGGTTCCTGCCTCCTCTTCCCCCCGGGAAGGGCTGTAAATCGCAGGAAGCCACAAAGGGCTGGAGCTGGCCCAGGGGTTATTTTTACTGCTGCCCTGTCCCTGCTTCCCCAGGGCTGAGTGCTCCCCTCCACCCTGGTCCCTCTCCATCCCCAATGCCTGCCCGGGGGGCTGGGAACATGACGCTGCAGCAGCTAGGGGGGAAGGACACACTGCACCCTGAGCTGGGCTCCCAGCCCCTTGAAGAGGGCTCAGAGAAAGTGCCCAGTGCTCCCTAGGGACCCACCAGCTCCCTCCATCCCTCTCCCAACCCCTGCGGGTGGAGAGCTGAGGTACAGCCCAGCCCAGGCTGCTTGCAGGGTCTCAGGGGACTCCAGCAGGGACACAGCATTCACCCCAGGACCCACAGGACAGGGTGCTCTGTCCCTGGACGAGAGGGGACCCGGCCCCCAGCACTGCTGGCCCCCATCCCAGTTCCTTCCTGTGGTGCTGCTGCTGGGGATCCAGTGCCGGGAACGGGGGCTGGGGCAGCATCCAGCACCTCCCTGCACACCTTCCCCTGCCAGGAAGGGGCTGTGGCCAGGGCTGGGCTGACCAGAACGGATGCTGAAACAGAAGCTGAGCAGGATGAGCGGCTACGGCTTGTCTGAGCTTTGCCAGCACCAGGAAAAAATCCCAGTGGAAGCAAGGAAGGAACAAACCACCTATTCTAATAAACCTGGGGAGGAGCAACACAGCAGCACTCAGGTTCTGTGTGCAGGATGTGGCCACGCCAGAGCAAATCCAACCATCTCCTGAGGAAGATGGGGAAAAGGAGGGGACAAACCCATGAGAGCCCTGGGATCTGCCCACGAGTCCCCATGCAGGAGACAGGCAGCCAACAGGACCTTATTTTTAACTCTAGGCAACATGAATCACTGTTTGTTAGGACAGGTTTTATTTTCCAAGCTGGAATCCCAGCAGCCATTCCGGTAAAGTCACAAGTGAGTAAGAGCAGCCTGGGCTTCACCTTCCTCTGGTGCCTGCAGGGTGTTCCCAGGGGATGCTCCTACCAAACGCCTGCCCCAGGGCAAACACCTTCCTCTCTGGCTCCTCCTTGGAGCACCTGCCAGGCACTTACTGGCAGATTCCCTTTGGGATACAAAAAGGCAGGATTTGAGGGGCTCATCCTGGCAGCTCCTGCTTTCCCTGGAGAGCTGGTGGAGGTTTCATCACTGACATCTAGGAAGGGACTTACCCGATTCACCAGCCTCATGTGAATGCAGCAGGTGGCTTGTCTTAGTCACGTGGGGGTCAAAATCCCTTGTTTTTAAGGTTCCTCAGAGCTCTCACAAGGTGCTCTCTGCTCTTCCACAGGGCTCTGCTTCCCACCCCTCCCAGCTCACCGGGAATTGAGCTCAGTGCCAGACAAGCAAAGCAACCCCGGGCAAAACCCACCCACAGCTAGGGCCACAGATGGAAACTTCCAGCCCTTGGGGTGGGAGACAAATCCTGAGGAAGTCCTCAAAAGTCACACGTCCCAGAGCACAGATCATCCCTCCATTTTTGAGAGCACGTCCAGCTCCACGTTAAGCAGCTCCTCCCTCCCAGCTCATGGTAGAGGGGGACGTGACCCTCTCAGCCCTGCTAATCACCCCCCCACCTCATAACCCCCCGTGGGGCCTGAGGAGCAGCAGCAGAGCCAGCACTGGGCTCCCAGCACACCTCTGATAGATCTGGGTGAGGAAGCCCAAGGCTGGAGCCTGTTGAATCCCTTCCAGATGCATTCTTCCTTAAAAACAAACAACAAATCCCCCTTGAACTCCACCCTGACCAGGTGCAGGCAGGACTGCAGCACCTGCTGACACAGCCAGCTGCTGGTTTACTCTCCCAACCCACAAAAGCCCCTTCTGGTCTGTGGTCCATGCAAATGCCACCATCTGGAGAGCAGCCCAGGGGAGCTGGGTGGCTGCAAGCCAGGGCTGGCCCAGGGTGCAGGCGCTCTCCTCAGGGACAGGGCAGGAGTGAAAGGCTTGATATTCAGGTTTAAAAATATCAAGGGCTCAAATGGGTGTGAATAAATCTGAAACCAACACCTAACCCAAGGCGAGTTGGTGCAAGTAGGAACTAGACAGTCCAGGAGAGGACACCAAGGCTCCTGGGGATGTTTATACCTCTGTCAGGGGCTTCAAAATGCAGCACCCTGCTGGGTTCTGGCAGCTCTCTGGTGTCTGTGAGACAAAACAGGTCAGCCCTGGGATCACAGGACAGACAAGAAAGGGGAGAGATGGAAGGAACAAAGGGATCTAACAAGAACGTGGGCTGCAGCTTCTCTTGCAGCAATGCAGTGCTGGTCCTGGCTCAACCTTCAGGTCACAGGATCCCAGCGTGGTGGGGTTGGGAGGGACCTCTGGGGATCATCTCACCCAACCCCTCTGCTCCAGCAGCTCATCCAGCAGGGTGCCCAGGGTCACATCCAGATGGGTTTGGAATCTCTCCAGAGCAGGAGACTCCACAACCTCTCTGGGCAGCTGCTCCAGGCTTGACCACCCTCACACCAAAGAATTTTTTCCTCCTGTTCAGATGGAACCTCCTGGGTTCCAATTTGTGCCCGTTGCCCCTTCTCCTGCCACTGGGTACCACTGACATAATGAGTTTGGTGCCATCTTCTTACCCCCAACCCTTTAGCTATTGATCAGCATCGACTAGATGAAAAGATTTGCTGGAATCA
>NW_008588507.1:4686-14722 GCF_000691845.1 Merops nubicus
CCCAGGGCTCCCCTGGCTTTCTCCACTACAACAGCGTATTGCTGGCTCACAATTAGCCTGTTGTCCACCAGGACTCCCAGGTCCTTCTCCACGGAGCTACGTTCCAGCAATCCAACCCCTAACTTGACTCCTCCACGCTTTGCTGGCTCTGCTGTGTCAGACTCCCCCAAAAACACTTCCAGAGCTAGTGAACAGTGAGCTGCAGCAGCTCGATCCTGCATTTCCCCAAGCAGCACAGGCACTCCCGGTGGTTTGTGGTGTTTCAGACAGGTCCCCCTTCCTTCACTGCACCTCAGAACAGAAACTGCATTTGCATAAACTGCTCCCCAGCCCCTCGGGCCGACAAGGAAACAAGCAGTCAGTGCTCAGCAGCAGCCACGGAAGGGTCTGTGTTGAAATCCTCTGGATCATTTCTCCATGGGACGACTTTGTGTGTCCACAGCCACCAGGAAAGCTCAAACACACCCAAAATGATCGATCCCCTGCAGAATCCACGGGGCGTTGGTGGAGCAAAGAGAAAAGCAACACAAAAAACGGGCCGTTGGTCCAAAGGCCACCTGAGCACTGCTCAGTGCAGGGAGGGGTGTGGGGGGGAAGCTGTTTCTTGGAAGCCAGGGCACCTTTCCAAGGGGCAGGCAGCTGCCAGCTACTGAGACAGGACTTTATCTGGGGCACAAAGCAACATCTGCCATTACGCTGCAGTTTGTGCCGGGGCCACGACTGGCTGCTGAGAGGGGAAACTGCTCAAACCAGCTCAAAACGAGGATCTGGACGAGGGGAGAGCCCCAGAGCAGCTCACCTGGCCCTGCCCTGCCCCACGACCCCGGGTGGGCACGCTGCAGCCCCAGGCCTCAGCATTCTGCACAAGGAGGGAAATAAAGCAGGGGTGGGGCTGTTGGAGGAGAGGTGCAGCTTGAGCCACACCTGATCTCTGCACCAGGGCATTTCCTCAGGGTTTTTTTTCCCCCCTCCTCTCTGGGCTAGATCTGTTTCAAGTATGGAGGCTCAGTCGTCTTCATTTTGTGGGGGAGGAGTTTAGCTTGTGTCTATATTTAAAATCACCACTCATTAAAACTCACCAAATGTGACTCTCTCTTTTAATTAAGGTGCTTATCCTTAAGGTGCTTATCCCTTCATAAAAAATAATCTAAATTTCAATCCCTTTCTCTGCTGCACTGACTACATTGAGTGACTGATGTAACCACCCACTCCTGCCAGGTGGGGAATCCTCCTGTTCCTGGCACTGGGAGATGCAGGAACCCAACACTGCCAGCACAGGAGATGACTGGGCCTGGGTTTGTTGGGGGGTTAAAAAATGGTTAACACCACCAGAAAATGTACAGCCTTTCCAGTCTGCACTATTCCCACTCTCACAGCCCTTTCTTCCACAGCACTGTTAATTAAAACATGCAAATGACATGCAGGCTGCCCTCAGCCCTCCACAGCGAGCTTCACCCAGGGACAAGGGCTGGGAGCTTTCTGGGTGAAACCCTCCTCTGGCACACAGAAACTAGAGGGGAAAGGCTCAGTCCAGCACCTACTTACAGCCTCAAAAATCCAGTAGAACCAGTAGCAGGGTAGGCAGAACCTGCCAGAGATCTTACAGCCCAGGGAGGTATTTGGTCTGTTTGTACTACCAATTTTCAAGTACAAACTGGATGCAAAAATGATGCTTTTAGCCTCTAATCCCCTCTTTGAAAACAAAGTACAGCCAGCAGAGCACTGGTCTGGTCCTTAAAAGGGCTCAGCAGAGCCACAGGGTCCACACAGATGGGGCTCACCTCAGCTGCTCCAGCAGCCAGCTCTGTTTTCACAGCTTCCTGCTGTCTGAGCACAGCAAACCAACCCTTCCAGAGCTCTGCTGGCAGCTAG
Source organism: Merops nubicus (assembly GCF_000691845.1). Classification (NCBI taxonomy): domain Eukaryota; kingdom Metazoa; phylum Chordata; class Aves; order Coraciiformes; family Meropidae; genus Merops; species Merops nubicus. Next base: position 6,559 of record NW_008588507.1, read on the forward strand.
CTGACACAGTGCTGGCTGAGAAGAAAGCAGCTCTCTGTAGAAAGTTCAAAAACTTCATTGAAATTCAGATTTTATTTCAAAAACAGTCATGAACTTAATAAATTACACAATAATTTTCCTCATTATAAATTCTCCATAAAATATATATTACAGTTTTTAAAGAAAGATTCAGAAAAAAAAAAAATCTGAGTGCTGAAAAGTCTCTTGACTTTGTCACGCTGGTGAATAACTGTAGCTGCTACAACAATTTATCAAAGGTTTTAAAACAAAGACCTCAGACAACAAAACTCAAACAGAACACAGACCTCAAGACTCACCTTTCAGTGTTAACAAGGAAACAGTGTCACCCAACAGCTGACAAAGCACCATGAGGGGGTTTTTTAGGTACCCCCACCCTGTAAAGTGGCAATCAGTGCAAAGAAACACTTTGGGAGACACAAAAAAAATACCAAAAAAACCTTCTCTCTATGCTCTTCACTAGCCTTGTCTCTGTGCTGCAGGCAACACGTTCAGGGTTCATCCTCTGAAATACTTCAGAGGAGAAATCAGGGGATTTGCAAAGTGCCTTAAAGGTGAGTGGCGTTATTCTGGAGGAGGTTCATACTTCAAAGGTAGCATCTGGGACTTTTGGGAGGACAGGAGAGAGGAGGAAGTTAGTAATGGATTTATAAATGCTCTCAAGCTTCATGTGGAAAAATGATATATCCTCTTAAGGCTTCACTCATGGAACGAGCATGGAATGATCAAAAATACCAGTCCTGTGAAGCAGCGCTGGCACTGAGGTTTGTTTTCCTCCTTTCAGTATGAAGCTGAGGCTTCAATTATACTGAGCCTGGTTAAAACAGGAGAACAAACAGATCTCTGCTTCCAGAACGTAAGAATAAATAGATTTCTCCTTATCATCACTAACAGGCAGGCTTCAAGTTGTGTTTTACAGCCTGAGCTCTCTGCAGGGAAGGGGCAGCTCTGGGACATCAATGCAGGCCACTGGCTATGTCCCCAGCATGACATGGTGACCTCTGGCCCTGCCAGTTTACCTGCAGCCCAGCACTCAGCCCTACCCAGGCACTCTGTCTGCTGCAAGTGACCTCAACAGCATCTCCTAAACCATCAGCATGAAGACAGCAAGGTGTATCTGTCTGAGAATCAGACAGTTTGCCTTAAGTGATGAAGTGAAGCAGAAGAATTAAGGCTTGTGGCCCCCCGGGGTAACTACCACCAGGTAAGAACCACCTGTCATCTGCAAAGCCTCAGAAATCTGGGAGAATCAGAATCCTCTGTGTTTGGAAGAGAAAAAAAATTGGGGTTTGTGCTGTTTATTCACACTCAGAATAAACACCAACTGATCAGCAATGCTCCCAGCACTAAGAGGGAACAGCCTCTGAGAACTAAATGATACAAAGGAATATTTGGGGCAGTCTTATGGTACCATTTGGAAAAAATCCACAATATTAAATTGATTTTATTAAGAAAACTAACCTTTGTTGCAGCTTCAAGGGCAATTTTTTAAGACTCTGTTTTTTCCCAGAAGGTCAAATGGATGAGAAAGGTCATGGTCCTGCACCCAAAGGAAGAGTGTTGTGCTGCTTCTGCCTGCTGACCAGTGTCAGGTGGCCTCAGCACAACCTCTCTGAGCAAAGCAATCTGCTGCTGTGCAACAAGAGCTGGGGATAAGCTGCCTTTCAACTACTTCAAAGCTCTCCATCCTACCATCTGTGCTTTTAAATAAATATTACTTCTTTAAAAAGGAGGAAAACAAACCCCAAAAAAGTCAGCCCCAACTCAGGGACACCTTTCCCATACTGGTTACTGAGTTCTCTCCTGTACCTGAGCACTGGTGTGTGCTACAAGACTAACTCACCCCTTTATCTCCTCATGGCTGCCAGGTTAGAGGCAGTGCAAGGAAGAGGCCACAACCAGTACTACCAGTTAGAGTCAGCTACTGGGAAAATTCTGCTGTCACCATATTTTGGAGAGTCTTAAACCCAACACTCCACACTGCTGGATTCCCTCACCCCTCTTTCCAGGAATGGAGCCCACAGCACTCTGCCATCCTAAATCCTCAAGGTGCTACTGGAGTAGAGACACAAGAGTGGACAGCACATTGTGAAACTGGAGATTAACTGATTAATGAAGTGTTTGATTACTAGAAGAAAGCAAAATTGAATTAATGAACTAGCCAAAGTGCTAGCATCTGATTGCACTCCTCTTTCATTTGACTCCCTCAGTGAAGAGCTCATTAGCTCTAAGTGCTAAGCTTGGCCACATCAGCACTTTTAGAAACTGCTGATCCCCTTGCACTGCATTTTTTTTTGCCTACAAAGTCAAGTCTCAGACCCCATCTCTGACATTAGATAACAAAAATAAATAATAAAGTTATTATTCCAGCTTGGGGAGGAAGGAATGCTTCTCATCTGTCAGCTTCACCTTGTTTTCTAGCAGACCCCAATCATCCAGACCCACAACAAATAATTTAAGGAAAGTAGCACACACTCCCAGTCACTCATACACACAAATATGTACACAGAATTACTTTACAAAGCCTGGAGAGCTGCACTACCAGCGTGCAACTCTCTCTTTTTTTTCCCCATGAGAGTTCCTAATACTGACAAAGGAAACAGGAATGTAGGACATACTCCATGACAGTGCTGGAAATCAAGTCTTGGCTCTCAAGCCACCCCACAGCCAGCAAACACAGACCTTGTCACACCTCACACCTGCCTGTAACATCCCTGGGCTCTACACATCAACGTCAACACAGCGGCCAACCTCCCATCACTCATGAAACTCAAAAATGAGATTCCTTAGGTAGAAACCACACCCCACAGGTTTGGAGTTCAGGCTTGTTTCTTTTCCAGCCGTGAAGTGGCACCGTGGGCTGGGTGAGGAGCAGCTCTCTGGAGGAGACCTGGCTCCCCAGCTCACGTGTCCCAGCTGCTGTCTTTGAAAGCTATGTTGACTAAGCGCAGCTCCAGCTCGAAGGCGTCGGGTCGGTCCTGTGGGTTGGCAGCCAGCATCTCCTTGATCAGCTGCTTCATCCGGGCATCCATGGATTTCTTCTTCACAGGGATGAGCAGTTCCATTTTGGGGTTCTCCAGAAGGGCCTCTCCCACAGGCACGATGGCCGTCCCCTGCTTGACGTAACTCCCCAGGAGCTCCTTCTTTGTTTCTGTATCTATGAACGTGATTCTTTCCAGCATTGCCCAGATGATGATCCCCAAGGCAAAGATGTCTGCTTTGGCAGTGTAGTGTCCCTCCCAAACTTCAGGGGCCATATAGAAGTCAGTCCCACACGCAGTGGATAGAAAACACTTGTTTACGTTGACCGGCTCCTCGGGGTTCTGTCCCGAGGCCGAGCACACTTTGCTGAGCCCAAAATCAGCTACTTTCAGGGTAGGCTCTAAGTCGGTGGTGTCCAACCTGCTCTGGGAGATGAGGATGTTGTCGGGTTTGAGGTCCCTGTGGATGATCTGGTTCCTGTGCAGGAAGGCCAGCGCGCTGCTCAGCTGCAGCATGAAGCTGGTGTTGGTCCTGCGGCTGGGCTTTCGGGACAGCAGGTACTCGTTCATGTCTCCCCCATCACAGAAATCCATCACAAACCAGAGGTAATAAGCACTTCTGGGGTCAAAGACTATCTCTCCTTTTAACGAGGTCTCTACAAGCTGCAACAAGGAAAAGAAGCGTCATAACTACCCGAGGGTCCCAAGAGCACAAAGGTGGAAAAACGCCTGAAGTTTGGGTCTTCAGTTGGTGGAAACAACATTAGGATGTCAAAAAAAAAAAAGGAAAAAAAAAAAAAAATCACAAGGTATTTGACAGCCTCCTTATCTTCCTGCGTGCAAAGCCTATCAAGGTCACACTGCTGCCCAGAAGCTGGAGCTAGACCCTGATAAGAGAACTCTGACAGATACCAAGTGGCCACTGCACTCCCATCTGTTCCAGCTGGACACTGTCCCACCCCAACAAAGCCCGTCCCACCCACTCTGCTGACAACTCCAGTGCATAAACAGCCTCAGCGAGCAGCCCCGTGCAGTGCCAGGGGCTGGAGTCGTCCTCAGCTGGTGCAGCAGCACCACATGAGATTTTCTAAAGCCTATTCTCCATTCCTCACATATTGCAGCAAGTGTGAACACGGGATCACTTCACTCAGAATGCTGATCTAGAGGCACAGCTCAACACCTTTCCCACCACCACCATCCATCAGCTATTTTCTAGAACATAAGCAGTGAGTAGCTTGAGCCACCAGTTCTAGGAGCTGCTTTGTACAAAAGGCAATGTAAAACCAGCAACCAGCTTTGCTAATCCTGTTAACACAACCCCACACTTGCCTCCTCAGCTCCTCCGAGGGGGCTCAGCATGCTCTGAACAAGGTAACTCTTGCAGCTATTTGTTAGTAGTAAGCCAAACACACACTAAATCAAACGTAGCTTCTACAGGGTTTAAAAAAAACATTAAAGGTAGCTATGAATATTTAAAGAGGCATTTTAAAATGCTTTTAAAAAGCAACATTCTCCATCCAGGAGCAAAATTACTAGCAAGTTATAGCTATCTTTAACTGCAAGCACAACATACTCAAACCAGACCAACTTAAAAAAGTGAACCCACTGTTTCAAGAACTATTTTAGAACTAAAAAAAACCCACTATTTATTTAGGGTTTACAGTCAACAACAGTGAGATTAAGGTATCACAAGCCAGCAGGGAGTCTCCTTTGCCACGTGAGCACCAAAACCCAGCTCTCCTTCCACACAGCTTGACAGAAGCTGTGCTGGCACCTCAGCCCAGAGCCCTGTGACAACAAAACCCACCCACAGGTCTGTGACAGCCACCGAGTGCCACCAGAGCAGGCTCCAGCAGGACAACCAGGACTCTCACTTGACTCATTTGGGCTGACACCAGCTCAGCACCTGCCTCGAAGGTGGTCAGAAGACCCCAACACCCCCTCCCCGGGCAGCCTCCTCACACCACATTGGCCAGCTCCATCAAGCAGTCCCAGCAGGCTGGGGAGAGGAGGGCAAGCCAGGGGAGAGCTGGTTTCCCTGTTTCAGCCCATGCTATTATAAAGTAATCCTAGTCTCTCTGGAGTCAGCTCAGCTCTGCCCTTTGCTCTCCTCTGCTCCCTGGAGCAGGAAAACAATCCCCAGTGCTCGTGCCTGACACGGGTGAGATCTCCAGGCTACACTACCTGCCCTAGCAGGGGGGCTGGACCAGATGATCTCCAGAGCTCCCTTCCAGCCCCTGACATCCTGTGACTGAGCACCACAAACCAGTGCTGCAGGTGAGCTGGAAGCTCTCTCTACCTTGCAGTTCCACTCTGCTTCTTTTTTAAGCTCCTCCCTGTCCACAAGTTTGATGCAGCCTCTCACAGATCCACTAGCAACAAGGTGAAGTGCTAATTCCTCCCCCATGAGCTGGCCAGTATTATTTCACCCTAATCCCTTCAGGAAAGCAGGTCTATAACGACTACCAAGGTCCAATGAGTTTACAAAGGGAAGAATCCTCTTTCTCAGGCTAGAACAGCACTTGGGACAATGGGGCCTGGGCAGCCCTGAAGGGCTGTCAGATGAATGTTCACTAACAAAAGGTCCTACATTAGACATGCAAGAGTGACAACAATAAACACTGAAAGGAGAAAAGCTGCCCAGGGATAACACCATGAACACAGAGCAAGCAACTGACTTCTTAAACCAGAGAGACAAATTTCTGCCAGGGGATGATTTATAGCTGGGGCAGCTTCTTCTGAAGGGAATGAATCACATTGCTTTCCCAAGCCTTTCCAGAGCTATTCTGTCCTCCAAAATATGCATCTTCAAACTTAAAGGTGACTTAAAGGACACTTTCAGTGAGTGATACTTATTTCCTTATTTATCATACCTTTAACTTCTTTGAAGATTAACAGTTATGTAAAAAGAAAACAGCTCATGGTGTGCTACCAATCGCTTATTATTTCTGAATTTTAAGTGCTGGCTTCCTAAATAAAGATGGTTACTTCTTCCAAGGAGATTAAAAAAAATCATCAGGGCTCTGTCCCAAGGCATCAGCACACATCTGCTTGTGACCACAGCAGCAGGGCTCCTGCCCAGCCAAACAACACCCTGCACCTCCCTTCTGCTGTACCTGTGGCGTTTCCTCAGATCAGCAAAGCAGATTTGCATTTAAAAAAGCCCTGGATTCTTTGAGCAGCATGGCTTAAAATGATCAGATATGAGAGACTGATCAACAGATATGCTCTTTTCAATATATATAATAATTTTGGGGCGTCAAGAAGGTAAACAACACCCTCTCCTAACTAAGCACAACTCAGAAAAATCAACTCACCTACCCACCTCCTTCCCCCCCCAGCTACACATCCACAGCAATCACTTCCACCCCGTTACCTCAGCTTCATGTACCTGTAAATAAAGGGAGGAACTGGAGCCATGGGACATCTTCTGCACCATGCCATCTTTCTGCAAGATGCACTCCTCCAGGTGAATGACGTTGGGATGCTGGCTCTTGATACTGCTAAGTGCCCAGAACTCACGCAGAGCTAGTTCCACGTTCTCTGGAGCATGGCACCGAATCTTTTTCACCGCCACCCGGGCAGAGGTCTTCCTGACGACTGCTTCGTACACCACACCATAACTGCCACGACCAACCTCCCGAATTAGATCGTACTTAGGCTGGCTACTCACCATCTTCAAGATCAAAGGTTCTGGGGAAGGGGGAAAAACCCACAGAACTAAAACTCGTGAACAAGAACTGGGCTGTATTTTGCCCCATACGGCTTCGGTTTGGCAACACCAGGCCTACCAAAGCCCTGCAGTTACCAGGGCATGCTGGGTTCCAGTGCTAGAACGTTCCAGAAGCTACTCTGGAAACCTGTGTCCTGGTTGCCACCGACTAGTCAAAAGCAAAGTGATGTCATTTTGGGTGGGATTATTAACATTTCCAATACAGCCCAGTTTTCAAGGTGGCAACAATTCAAACCTAGACTTGCACTGTGCCGAGACAGGACTATCGTGTATGCTCCTGCTCCTGCTCCTCTCTCTCAGCGTCTTCCATGAAGATCTGTGGGAATAACAGTGTGGTATCATGCTCCCCATCAGCAGAGGAGAGGTTCTAACTGAAGCCTGTGGCTGGGCAGTAATAAATTTAATTAACACTGCCTTTTATGGAGGTGACTGTGCACGTTAACGTTTCTGTTATAATTTAATAATGAAATTCTTGTACTGCTACTAAGACAACAGGATTGGTCAGAGTGCTTCCTATTTTTGTTTTAATATTACTGATATTTCCTCCTCTGAATGAGGAGCCTACAGTTACATAAAGCTAAAAAGGGTGATTGCAGAAGCTCGTATCCAACATCTAACTTTCACTTCTGCTCAAGAGGGCAAGGGCAAAAGTTGCAACATTGCTCTATCAGTAAAACAAGACACACACACACACAAAAAGCTACCAAATACCACTACAGGTTTATGACCCTCCCTGCACGCTTCCCTGCAAGATTACAAACCAAAATACACCAGCACCACCTTCACCCAAACTAAAAATGGTACACTGACTATAGACAGAAAAAAAAACCAAAAAGCTTGGCTAGCCAATTATCACTGGTCAAACAGAATGAAACAAAAATAAATAATAATTTTAAAAATTCACAGCTAGCACGTCAGAACTAGAATAGTTTGTATGACTGCCAGTGATAAATGTAATTCTCTTTATGTCAGAAAACCAGGCAGCAAGGACCACATTGAAACAGCCTGTTATTAGTAGGAAGCTTTTGGTTATTTCCACTGGTTTAGGTATTATTGTTTGTTTTGGTTTGGTTTTTAGGAAAAAGGAAAATAAAAAAGGAAAAGAGAGAGAAAAAGAGGCATTATCAGTCTCAGGGCAGTACTCCACAGACATTTTAACCTTTCAGCAAAGTTCTGTGACAGACATTTACATTTTGAACTGAAGTGTGATGTGCCCCAACAACACCCTTCCATGAGATTTTGCTCCCCAAAGGCATCGAGGTTTGCCTGCAGCGGGACCTCGAGGGCCAGATTAAGATTAACCTGCAACTCAGACCTGCTGGGCCCACGGCCCCTGGCACGCAGTGGGGAAGAGCAGGATCTGTCACCTCACCAGCGGCCAAAGAGCTCCTGGGGAAAAGATTGCGTTACTCCAACACCGTCACCGCGGGCC